>NC_069500.1:153336458-153521458 GCF_027579735.1 Bombina bombina | reverse complement strand
AACCTACTATACTTATAGGCTAGCATGCTGCTTGTACACGCCCTGGGCTGTAACCTTTTGAGTTTTGTGCACATCATATACAGTGGGATTTTAAATCAATCCTGTTACCTGCTATATTCTGCATTCACATCAGAAATATTGTTAGTAAGGTAGCATAGTTTGTAGATGACTTGCGATTGTGTGTTATAGTGTATGATGTGTGTTTAACTTCCACTGATGTATAAATGCTACAATTCTCACAAACCTCTGCTGCCAAGTCACTATCGGGCACGTCTTTGTTTATTTTTTGTTAGCTTTGTCACTACTCATCATGGTCAAAATATATCAGAATCAGAAGCTTTAAACATCTATATATGAGCAGCCACCACTTTGTAGACAAAAAAGGTACTAGACAATAAGATTGGTCTTTGTGCCAAAATTCATAGTGTAAAGTTTGGCTAATCATTTGAATGTTGAGACAGAAAAACACTTATTTTACATTTTCTGTCATTGACTGTGCACAGAACTGTCATGTTTAAAGAAATGTGTAAATGTGTGTGTATCATAGTCAGCAAATGCTAAATAGACAAGTAACTCTGTCTGGAATAGATTTTTTTCTGATTGCTAACTGGTTTCATTCATATGGATAACAATGGTCTACATCAATTCTTGTGGTTTTGGGGTTTGTGAAATCTGAAAAAGCTAATGTTAGAATATATCTGCACGTGTGTATGTGTTTATTATATAAACTATTTAGTTGTACTATGTTTTTATATTTTTACTTTTTACTGTATCTTATGATAAAATTGAGTTGTTAGAGAGAGGAATTCTATGTAGTACGTAAGCTTAACCCCTTAAGGACAAGGCCATTTTTCAATTTCTTTCCCTTAAGGACCAGGGCTATTTTTACATTTCTGCAGTGTTTGTATTTAGCTGTAATTTTCCTCTTACTCATTTACTGTACCCACACATATTATATACCGTTTTTCTCACCATTAATTGGACTTTCTAAAGATACCATTATTTTCATCATATCTTATAATTTATTATAATTTTTTTTATAAAATATGAGGAAAAAAATGGAAAAAAACACGCCTTTTCTAACTTTGACCCCCCAAATCTGTTACTCATCTACAACCACCAAAAAACACCCATGCTAAATAGTTTCTAAATTTTGTCCTGAGTTTAGAAATACCCAATGTTTACATGTTCTTTGCTTTTTTTGCAAGTTATAGGGCAATAAGTACAAGTAGCACTTTGCTATATCCCTGAATATCCCTTGACATGTATATATTTTTTTTTTAGAAGACATCCCAAAGTATTGATCTAGGCCCATTTTGGTATATTTCATGCCACCATTTCACCGCCAAATGAGATCAAATAAAAAAAATTGTTCACTTTTTCACAATTTTTTTTAAAAACTGAAATTATTTACAAACAGCTTGTGCAATTATGGCACAAATGGTTGTAAATGCTTCTCTGGGATCCCCTTTGTTCAGAAATAGCAGACATATATGACTTTGGCGTTGCTTTTTGGTAATTAGAAGGCCGCTAAATACCGTGTATTATGTTAGCAGTGAAGGGGTTAATTAGGTAGCTTGTAGGGAGCTTGTGTATTATGTTAGCAGTGAAGGGGTTAATTAGGTAGCTTGTAGGGAGCTTGCAGGGTTAATTTTAGCTTTAATGTAGAGATCAGCCTCCCACCTGACTCATCCCACCCCCTGATCCCTCCCAAACAGCTCTTTTCCCTCCCCCACCCCACAATTGTCCCCGCCATCTTAAGTACTGGCAGAAAGTCTGCCAGTACTAAAATAAAAGGTATTTTTAAAAAAATGTTGCTGATGTGTAGGATCCCCCTTAGCCCCCAACCTCCCTGATCCCCCCCCCCCAAACAGCTCTCTAACCCTCCCCCTCTACCTTATTGGTAGCCATCTTGGGTACTGGTAGCTGTCTGCCAGTACCCAGTTTACTAAAAAAATGCTTTTTTTTTCTTTTCTTTTTTTTTCTGTAGTTTAGCTTCCCCCTCCCAGATCCCTTAGATGTTTTTTTTATAAAATTTTACCCTACTCTATCCCACTTTTATTAAAAAAAAATTATGTAGTGTAGCCGTTCCCACCCGCTTCCACCCCATGCACGTGCCCGCCCCGCCCTCCGTGCACGCCCCCGGCTATCCTACCCATGATCCCACCCCCCTCGACATCATAGGGCACATTGATGGCCACCCACCCGCCTCCCATGTCGCCGCCCACCCACCAACGATATTGGCCATCGATGTCCGGTGCAGAGAGGGCCACAGAGTTGCTCTCTCTGCATTGGATGACCAAGGGGTGTTATTGCAGGATACCTCGATATCGAGGCATCACTGCAATAACCGGAAATCGGCTGGAAGCGATCAGGATGGCTTCAAGCCGCTTTAAACCCCTAATGTCGTACAGGGTACGTCGTTGGTCTTTAAAGACCAGTTTGTGCAAGACGTACCCTGTACGACATGAGTCGTTAAGGGGTTAAAGGGACATGAAACCCCAAAATGTTCTTTCATGATTCAGATAGAGAATACAATTTGAAACAACTTTCCAGTTTACTTCTATTATTTAATTTGCTTCCTTCTCTTGTTATCCTTTGCTGAAAGGTTTATCTAGGCAAGCTCAGGAGTAGCAGAGAACCGACGTTCTAGCTGTTGATTGGTGGCTGCATATATATATATATATTGATTGTGATTGGCTCACCCATTAGTTCAGTTAGAAACCATTAGTGCATTGCTGCTTCTTCAACAAATTATACCAAGAGAATGAAACAAATGAGATAATAGAAGTAAATTAGAAAGTTGTTTAAAATCATCTTCTCTATGTGAATAATGAAAGAAAAAAATTGTGTTTCATGTCCCTTTAAGGGGTGACAGTGTCAGGAGATGATAAAAGTGAGTTGTTAGTGAGAGGAATTCTATGTAGGTGACAGTGTCAGGAGATGATAAAAGTGAGTTGTTAGTGAGAGGAATTCTATGTAGGTGACAGTGTCAGGAGATGATAAAAGTGAGTTGTTAGTGAGAGGAATTCTATGTAGGTGACAGTGTCAGGAGATGATAAAATTGAGTTGTGAGTGAGAGGAATTCTATGTAGTACGTAAGCTTAAGAGGTGACAGTGTTAGGAGATGATAAAAGTGAGTTGTGAGTGAGAGGAATTCTATGTAGTACGTAAGCTTACGGGGTGACAGTGTTAGGAGATAGTGGAGTGACACCTCATGATTAAAAACTGGCACCTTTTTTAGCACTATATTGTAATGTTTGTGTCTCTCCTTCACATGCAGAACCTGTATAGGGACATAAACAGCTCTTATGCAGTAGTAATACTGATGAGATATTTTACATAGGCCTGTCAGAGAGCTTTAGAGAGTCCGGCCCTGGAGAGATAGAGGAATCACAATGGCTACAAAAAAATATTGCCCCTCCCCCATTTATTAACAATGCGCTAGTTTGGTTCCCCATTTCCCTGGAAGTCACACAGAGCGGCTGTTTTTGATTGGCTGCAACTCTTTTCTCTGTATTACATTTATTTTGCTTCCTGTTTTCAGTGTAGGAGTTACTACTGCCCTGCTCTCTCTCTCCATTCTAGCTTACAAACCAGGCACTGAAGTCACTGCATACTGGCAAACTGTAGGTGTATGTGACTGGTATTGTTACTATTACAGTCAGTATTATCACAGTGTTATCAGTACAGTTTGTTTGAATGATCTCATGTTGTAGTTTGGTAGGAAAGTTCTTCTGAATACACAGCACAGTCAGACTATGTATTTTTTGTTTTTTACACCCCTGGCTTCTTGCGCTTAGCTTTGCTACTTATCAACCTCTCTTACATCAGGTTTCACAAGAGAAAACATGATTATACTAACCAATAAATCTATTCATTTACACTATCTGGCTGATAAACATAACAGTGCAGGTGACAGGGACAGGCCTCTATGACATAAATAGTAGTTTTATTTAGATCAGGGAAAACATGTACACAGTAAAGTCAAAATTAAACTTAAATGATTCAGATAGAACATGCAATTTTAAACAACGTTCCAATTTATTTCTGTTATCTAATTTGCTAATTATGTATTGGATTCAGTAATATACACTGCATAAGTACAGTGCCAGTAATGTATTCAGTAATATACACTGCATAAGTACAGTGCCAGTAATGTATTCAGTAATATACACTGCATAAGTACAGTGTCAGTAATGTATTCAGTAATATACACTGCATAAGTACAGTGCCAGTAATGTATTCAGTAATATACACTGCATAAGTACAGTGCCAGTAATGTATTCAGTAATATACACTGCATAAGTACAGTGCCAGTAATGTATTCAGTAATATACACTGCATAAGTACAGTGCCAGTAATGTATTCAGTAATATACACTGCATAAGTACAGTGCCAGTAATGTATTCAGTAATATACACTGCATAAGTACAGTGCCAGTAATGTATTCAGTAATATACACTGCATAAGTACAGTGTCGGTAATGTATTCAGTAATATACACTGCATAAGTACAGTGTCGGTAATGTATTCAGTAATATACACTGCATAAGTACAGTGCCAGTAATGTATTCAGTAATATACACTGCATAAGTACAGTGTCAGTAATGTATTCAGTAATATACACTGCATAAGTACAGTGCCAGTAATGTATTCAGTAATATACACTGCATAAGTACAGTGTCAGTAATGTATTCAGTAATATACACTGCATAAGTACAGTGCCAGTAATGTATTCAGTAATATACACTGCATAAGTACAGTGTCGGTAATGTATTCAGTAATATACACTGCATAAGTACAGTGTCAGTAATGTATTCAGTAATATACACTGCATAAGTACAGTGCCAGTAATGTATTCAGTAATATACACTGCATAAGTACAGTGCCAGTAATGTATTCAGTAATATACACTGCATAAGTACAGTGCCAGTAATGTATTCAGTAATATACACTGCATAAGTACAGTGTCAGTAATGTATTCAGTAATATACACTGCATAAGTACAGTGCCAGTAATGTATTCAGTAATATACACTGCATAAGTACAGTGTCGGTAATGTATTCAGTAATATACACTGCATAAGTACAGTGCCAGTAATGTATTCAGTAATATACACTGCATAAGTACAGTGTCGGTAATGTATTCAGTAATATACACTGCATAAGTACAGTGTCAGTAATGTATTCAGTAATATACACTGCATAAGTACAGTGTCAGTAATGTATTCAGTAATATACACTGCATAAGTACAGTGCCAGTAATGTATTCAGTAATATACACTGCATAAGTACAGTGCCAGTAATGTATTCAGTAATATACACTGCATAAGTACAGTGTCAGTAATGTATTCAGTAATATACACTGCATAAGTACAGTGCCAGTAATGTATTCAGTAATATACACTGCATAAGTACAGTGCCAGTAATGTATTCAGTAATTAACATTGCATAAGTACAGTGCCAGTAATGTATTCAGTAATTAACATTGCATAAGTACAGTGCCAGTAATGTATTCAGTAATTAACATTGCATAAGTACAATGCCAGTAATGTATTCAGTAATTAACATTGCATAAGTACAGTGCCAGTAATGTATTCAATAATATACACTGCATAAGTACAGTGCCAGTAATGTATTCAATAATATACACTGCATAAGTACAGTGTCGGTAATGTATTCAGTAATTTACATTGCATAAGTACAGTGCCGGTAATGTATTCAGTAATATACACTGCATAAGTACAGTGTCGGTAATGTATTCAGTAATATACACTGCATAAGTACAGTGCCAGTAATGTATTCAGTAATATACACTGCATAAGTACAGTGTCAGTAATGTATTCAGTATTATACACTGCATAAGTACAGTGTCAGTAATGTATTCAGTAATATACACTGCATAAGTACAGTGCCAGTAATGTATTCAGTAATATACACTGCATAAGTGCAGTGCCAGTAATGTATTCAGTAATATACACTGCATAAGAACAGTGCCAGTAATGTATTCAGTTATATACACTGCATAAGTACAGTGCCAGTAATGTATTCAGTAATATACACTGCATAAGTACAGTGCCAGTAATGTATTCAGTAATATACACTGCATAAGTACAGTGCCAGTAATGTATTCAGTAATATACACTGCATAAGTACAGTGCCAGTAATGTATTCAGTAATATACACTGCATAAGTACAGTGCCAGTAATGTATTCAGTAATATACACTGCATAAGAACAGTGCCAGTAATGTATTCAGTTATATACACTGCATAAGTACAGTGCCAGTAATGTATTCAGTAATATACACTGCATAAGTACAGTGCCAGTAATGTATTCAGTAATATACACTGCATAAGTACAGTTCCAGTAATGTATTCAGTAATATACACTGCATAAGTACAGTGTCAGTAATGTATTCAGTTATATAAAAACCCCACAGTAATGGTGTAGATATTGTCATACCAAAAGAAGGAAATGCTAAGAGATGGCTAAATATTAACTGCAATACAGGGTAGCATAAAGTGCCATAGGTTTGCATACATAGATCATATAGGGTATGAGCAGGTTTAAAGTTCTCCTCACTATCTCAAGGTAATCAGACATCTAACCATCATGATAGTTTTCAATGACCTTCTGAGTCGTCCATTAACCGGCCCCCATAAGCACATAATAATTGACTTAACATTTAACAAAATAAGACAGACACATAATCGTGGTATAAAATTCTGGCCACAGCCTGTTTATTAACTTAACATAAACTTAAATAACATCATAAATAACAAAGTGCAATAATACCCAAACCACCTATTGCATGTACCCATCATTACTATTATTGCGCTAGCATCACGTTACATAACTTTTAACCAACCCATGGTTAATACTTTATCCAAGACCAGGCCGTCTTTTCGCTCCACTGGACTTAGCACAGCGCTAAGTCCATTCCATCCAACCTATAACCAGCTCCAAGGGACCCCATGCCCAAGAAGCAAATTACCTAGCTCTCCACCCCTTGGGGAGGCTAACAACCAGCCGTTTTTTCTGCCTTGGTCTGAAAATTGATGATAGCACACCGCCCCCCAAAAGCAGTGACATTTCTACAAACAAGAAAGAAAAAAGGGGAGGGAGGGAGGGAAAATCTTTGAGAGCTCCTTTCGTGACCAGGTAAGAAACTTTACTGGCCTCACCACGCCCTTCACAGCCAACTACTTCCTCCTCTCTCCTCCTCCAACACCGGGGCCTCCTCCTCCCATCCGGTCAAAGGGCCCCTCCCACTATGTTCCCCCGTTTACGGGCCCACCATGACTTTCTGAGTCGTCCATTAACCGGCCCCCATAAGCACATAATAATTGACTTAACATTTAACAAAATAAGACAGACACATAATCGTGGTATAAAATTCTGGCCACAGCCTGTTTATTAACTTAACATAAACTTAAATAACATCATAAATAACAAAGTGCAATAATACCCAAACCACCTATTGCATGTACCCATCATTACTATTATTGCGCTAGCAAAATAATCAATATTGCCAGCACTTGTAGTAAAATTCAAACTTTTATTGAAGACCTTAAGATAAAGTTGCAACATTTTGTGGTAACCCCCTTATTCATGCAATCTGATACAAACATTATGTGTTGCACTTTTAAACCCTTGGGAAATTTGCGCCAACTCTGTAATACAGGGTGTATAGGGCGCCATCTAGTGGCAAAAATATTACATTTATTGTCAACATTTTAACATTTTATCACTTTTGCTTAGTAACAATTTGTATCAAAAATTAAAAACAAAGATTTTTATAACAGACTGAAAAGACTGTTTATGTAAAGAGACTATTTACAAAAATATACATATATGGTAAATTTAGATATTACTGTGCCTATGTAGGACTATAAGTTCTCCAACCCCTTGGGGAGGCTAACAACCAGCTGTTTTTTCTGCCTTGGTCTGAAAATTGATGATGCTAGCACACCGCCAAAAACTGGGAAGTCACCACTTCCCCAGTTCCGCCACCCCTCACATCAGCAATTGAAGTTTTTCTTGAATGGCCAGAATAAAAAGCCGTAAACCAAATTCGTTTAAGTGAACGCCATCCTGTAAATAAAACTCACCCTTCCCCACGTTCTCTAAGTCCTCATGATGGACCACTGCCCCATTAATTCTCTTCATAAATGCAGACACCAACTTGTTCACTTTACGCCTGCTGCTATTTTTTTTTTTTTTTTTTGCTGCCAATCACACCCGCGGTCTTTGTCCCCTGACTGCCTCTAACACGTGGGAACACAGTAGGACTGCAAAGTACAAAAAACAAAACAACCGCTTACCGCTCTCAGGCTGCAACCCAACAGATGTGTGGGAAAGAAAAGCACGGACTCTGTAGAGCCATAACAGCAAGATTAAAACATGTAACATAACCCTTTGGTCTAGAAGGCAATAAAATGCTGAATGTACAATAACCTCTCTGCCTGTAAGGTATATTTGCTATATAGAGATAGGGTAAAAAACAACCAAATTCCTTTACCGCTCCCAGCCTGCAACTCCAACAGATGCGTGGGAAAGAAAGAACGGTCTCTCTAAAGCAGCAAGGAAGGAGCTCTCCCCATCCACTATTGCCGTTAGCATACTCGACTTGCAAGCAGCGCTTGTAGCGCTATCAAAGTCTTCAAAAATGATCCCCTTGCCTGTAAAGCAATAAACGGCTGAATGAACCTTAACCCTCATGCATGTGAGGAGGAAAATGAGCTTGCTACACTACACTCTTATACAGGAGAGGAACAACCATGCCCCGCATACACAGCCACAAAATCCCTAAATCAATAGTTATATGATAAGTTACCCAACTTGTGTGCTCGGCTACCCGCTTCCATCGTTCATAGGACTAAGCACAAAGAAACTCAAAATGAAATGCTGCAAAATACAGTTAACAAAACAAAAGGAGCCTAAGAAAAAAGAGCAACAACCCGTTGTAAGCTCTTAAGGCAGAGCAGAGAGTGTAACCAGCGTAGCAAAGAATTAGTACTAACAAACATACATTATGTATATCCCCTATGTCACCAAACTTTACCATTAGGGAGAGACAAAACACCACCCCCTATGAAAAGAGAAAAAACTTCTATATAGTTTAGTGATCCAATACCGTATAGATGAAAAATATCCTCCATATCATGACATAAATCCTTCAGAGAAATACAAGTATAAATCCTTAGAGAAGGATGTTTCCAACAAGAAATAATGGTAATGACCACATATACAATGTATATATTAAATACTATAAATTATAGGAATATATGCATGACATCACATACGCAGATAATATATATCCTCCATAGGCAACAAAACATGTAAAAGACTTAACGGGACAGACTACACCTTCATTTTCATTATTTAACAACTAGATAATCCCTTACTAGTTCCCCAGATTTGCATAACCAACACAGTTATATTAAAATGTGTTCTCAGTGATTACCTTGAATCAAAGCCACTGCAGACTGCTCCCTTATCACAGTGCTTTGACAGACATAGTTTAGCCAATCCGTGCAGACTCCTAAAAATCTTCGAGAGCTCCTTCCGTGACCAGGTAAAAAACTTTACTGGTCTCACCACGCCCTTCACAGCCAACTACTTCCTCCTCTCTCCTCCTCCAACACCGGGGCCTCCTCCTCCCTCATCTCATTGTAGATCACATGCTCTGGAACTACAGCCGGTGTTAGGAGCAAGCAATTGTCCACTCACCTGCTTGGACCATATTGCTGGAGGATTAAACAAGTATCAGAGCAATAAGGGTAATATGGATGAAGGTAACTGCCCTCTCTACTAAACAGATTCCTCTGACTCCACAAAGAAACTGTCAACCCGCAATTGGTGCGTCAGCAGATTGAGAATTCTGTAGCCAACACAGCTCCGCTCCCCCATACAACAAGGTTCAGTAGGCTTAGAAGGTTCTGTCACCATTACAGGGTCAGAGGAATTTTTTAGGGGTTTAAGTTGCTCAGCCAGCAGCTCTTGCAAGGTGGGGAGAATCTTTTCAGCAGAAGTTGCTATTTTACAAAAAGCCATAAACACAGCAAGAACAAAGAAAATGCAGCACTAAATTGGTGCTGCTCTGTGACAGAGAAATATTCTGGTGGGCTTGGAGACATAGAGGCATATTTATCAAGCTCCAGCAGTTATGAAGCAGCGGTCACAAAGACCGATGCTCCATAACCTGTCCGCCTGCTCTGAGCAGGCGGAAAGACATCGCCGGAAATCAACCCGATCGGGTTGATTGACACCCCCCTGCTGACGGCCGATTGGCCGCGAGTCTGCAGGGGGCGGCGTTGCACCAGCAGCTCTTGTGAGCTGCTGGTGCAATGCTGAATACGGCGAGCGTATTGCTCGCCGTATTCAGCGAGGTCTGGCGGACCTGATCCGCACTGTCGGATCAGGTCCGCCAGACCTTGATAAATAGGGGCCATAGGCCTCAGATTAAGCTCCAGAATACTGGGGTTGACTGACAAAATAATAGAGTTAAACCACAGCAACGCTTGCTAAAATGGTATTTGTAAATCTTGTTAAAAGATGGCAAAGGAAATCAGATGTTTAGCAGATTAATCTAGAGGCTTGAGCAGCTCGCAGCCAAACATGGCTACCTGGAAGTTCCCCAATTAAAGCTATTTTATATGGAAATAATAGATAGCATGAAGTCACGGGCTGCATTTAAAATAAATGTTTTAAAAAAACAAACAAGCAAACATTTATAGCTGTCACAAAATGTGAATTATTTTGCAGTCCAGGTACATTAGTACGCCTTGATTAGCTTGTGAATGTTTATTTCATCTCCTCGTCTATGGCAGTTTATATATATATATATATAAATATAAATGAGTTCCTGCATTGATCAAGCAATTGCTGGGTAGAATATTGCAGTGTAGAAACAAAATATGAACTTTAAGTGATGGTAAAGTTTCCAAGACATATAATTAGATTCAGAATGAAAACAATATTTTAGATGGACTTTAATTCGTGCATTCTAATAAAGATACACTGTAACATTTTAATATAACAATGACATTCTAATAACCTGTATTCCGGCCACCAAGTAATTGTTTATTTCATTTTTTTTGTTAGCGAATAGTTTAAAATGTTCTCCAATCAGCAATTTAGCCATATGGCAAATGGCGGCTGAAGCACGGGGTATTAGAATTTCATCGCTATATTAAAAAGTACGTTATGGTGTATCTTCATTAGAATGGATGACTTACAGACCATCTAAAATATCGTTCCAATGCCGGATGTGATTAAACGAGTTGGAAATGTTACCATCACTTTAAATTGCAGGAAAAGTGGGCAAAAAAGAATTATGCAGATTTTATTTTCAATGTATAATTAAATGGTTTTATGTGGGAATAAATTGTGTTTTTTGTATAAAATATTACACTATAGACTTATTAACCCTTAGCATTTAGGTATCCTACTTATCTTCTCTTTGAGTTAGTATACTGTAAACGTAAACAAAATAGGGGTAAAGGAAATGCACTTGAGAGACATGAATGCCTTAATGTAATTATCTCCCCACAAATTAGGCATTACTTTGCTCCTGGCTTATTTTAAGTGTCCCATTTCAGATTGTTCCCTTTAGTTTCTATCACAGTAACAGATTCATGGCTTTAGTGGTTTTAGTCTGAACTATTTGTCACACACTTGTTCATTATTAGCTTAACTTGTTGATAAATGGTAGTGCTGCAGGGATTCTGTCTGTATCCAGAATAGAATAACATTACAGAGAATTCAATTATCATTAATATCCAAATATTTGAATTGAATGGACCCAGGCAAAAGAAAGTGAGACATTCAATATAAATCAAAATTAATTAGGCCGTCATTTGACTCTTGTTACCTCTTACTAGAGTTGTAGCCTTCTTTAGTTATGTTCTTAACCAATTAAATCATTTGTAAAGAAAAAAAATATGAATCCACTGGCTTGTAACAAAGGCAACAATTGTTAAAGGGACGGTAAACTCAATGCATTTTTATTAAAGGAACATAATAGTTGAAAAATTACTAGCTGTAATTCATTAGAGCATGTGATTTTAAGACTATTGACCCTGCACTACTGTGTGTTTAACCACTGCAAAGAGGTTAAACACACAGTAGAAGTACCTCTTGGAACCCGTACCGCACCTCTGGTTCCAAGCGGAAACTGGCACTGATTAGTTGTGCGTATAGACTTAGAGCTGTTGTGTTTTCCTCTCTGGACCAGCAGTACTTCTACTATGTGTTATCCCCTTTGTGTGGGTTAAACACACCATACTGCATGGTCCATAGTCTTAAAATTACATGCTCTAAAAAATTAGATTCTGCAATTGTTCTATTATTATGGCCCTTTATTTGTTTCTCTTGTAAGATGTATCGAGTCCAAGGATTCATCCTTACTTGTGGGATATTCTCCTCCCCTACAGGAAGTGGCAGAGAGAGCACCCACAGCAGAGCTGCCTATATAGCTCCCCCCTTAGCTCCACCCCCCAGTCATTCTCTCTGCCTGCTTAACTGCTAGGAAGGGCAAAGAGGAGTGTGGTGACAAAATGTTAGGTTTTTATTTTCTCAAGCAAAAGTTTGTTATTTTTAAATGGTACCGGTGTGTACTATTTACTCTCTGGCAGAAAAGGGATGAAGATTTCTGCAAGGAGGATGATGATCTTAGCATTTTGTAACTAAGATCCACTGCTGTTCTGACAAGGCTGAAGAGTACAGGAAAACTTCAGTTGGGGGAACAGTTTGCAGGCTAAACTGCATTAAGGTATGTTCAGTCTATTTTTTTTCTAGACAGACTGTGTTATTTCTAGAAAAGGCTGGCAATATCCCCATGAGGGAAGGGTAAGCTGTATTCAGAAACTTGGATAGGAATTTCAGCTTACTTGAAGGGCTCATTAGTTACTGGTGACACTGTTTGGTAAAAACGTTTTTGTTTATTCAGTGAATGATGCAATTATAACGTTTTTTTGAAGGAACTAAAGGTGTCATTGTGGCTTGTTTTTGAGTTTTCTAACCCACATGGTTAATTTAGAGACACTCTAGTGTTTGTCTGTTAGGCCTCAAAACATTGAGTGAGGTGGGAGGGGCCTATTTTTGTGCCTCAGTTGTGCAGTTTCTTTTCCTCTGTGACTTTTAACTGCTTCTCCAGAGGTTCCTGCCGTGTTTGAGGGCTATAAAAGAAGTTTTTTCCCCCACAAATTGTTCTGAAGGGCAGGTAGGAGCCACAGCAGAACTGTGGCAAAGTGCTGAAAGTCTTTTTTTACTGGTTTTGATGTTTTTTTCAATCTGGTTTTGCCATTAAGGGGTTAATTGTTTATTTGCATTGCATAGCTGTGCAAAGTTACTAAGGCTATATGATACTACTGTAAAAACAGTCTCCTAAAAGAATTACTGCTCATTCTACTAGAGCTGTGGCTTCCACATGGCTTTTAAAAATGAGGCTTCTGTTAAACAGATTTGTAATGCAGCGACTTGGTCTTCGTTTCATACTTTTTCCAAATTTTCCAAATTTGATACTTTTGCTTCTTCGGAGGCTATTTTTGGGAGAAAGGTTCTACAAGCAGTGGTGCCTTCCGTTTAAGGTCCCTGTCTTGTCCCTCCCTTCATCCGTGTCCTATAGCTTTGGTATTGGTATCCCACAAGTAAGGATGAATCCGTGGACTCGATACATCTTACAAGAGAAAACATAATTTATGCTTACCTGATAAATTTATTTCTCTTGTGATGTATCGAGTCCACGGCCCGCCCTGTTTATTAAGACAGGCATATATATATATATTTTTATTTTTAAACTTTCAGTCACCACTGCACCCTATAGTTTCTCCTTTTTCTTCCTAGCCTTCGGTCGAATGACTGGGAGGTGGGGCTAAGGGGGGAGCTATATAGACAGCTCTGCTGTGGGTGCTCTCTCTGCCACTTCCTGTAGGGGAGGAGAATATCCCACAAGTAAGGATGAATCCTTGGACTCGATACATCACAAGAGAAATAAATTCATCAGGTAAGCATAAATTATGTTTTTGCCTGCTTTTCCTGTTATTTAAAGGGACATATTACCCAAACGCTGAATCACTTGAAATAGATGCAGTATCGGTAACACCCTGACTAGTAAATATCACATGAAGATTATTATATTTTACCTCAAAATGTCATCAGAAGCCACATCCTATTGTAAAGGGACTTTATGCATTTAATCAGGATGCTTATTGTGCACTTACAAGGGAGGGTGCATCTGGCATGTGCAGACACAGTCACTTTACTATGAAATCTTGCAAGATTATAGTGAAATCCCCAAAGTAAACCAAAGTATGAACTCAACACTAATGATACTGATTGGCTGCTGTTTTTTTCATCTAGCGGATAACAATAAAAGAGCATCTGAATGATAACTGCTCACAGAGCACTTACTCTGGTGAGCTGAAGAATTTGTGAGGTCATTTTTTTCTTCACAAATATGCTGCTTAAAGGGATAGGAAAGTCAAAATTAAACTTGCATGAATCAGATTGAGCATGTCATTTTAAGACGCTTTTAAATTCACTTATATTTTAAAATGTGCTTTGTTCTCCTGGTATCCCTTGTTGAAAAAAAATACACACATATCCTACACTAGTGGGAGCTAGCTGCTGATTGGTGCCCTGCACATATTTGTCTCTTGTAATTGTCTGACTAGATGTTTTCAGATAGCTGCTAGTAGTGCAATTCAGTTCCTTCAGCAAAGGATAACCTGATAACTTGTATTTTTCCCCACTGCATCTGCAGTGCATTTTGATTAATTCAGAACCATGCCTGCACAGTGATTACTTGTACAGGTGCTCATTCATATCCCTCCACAACTGCACACAATTATTAGGACTTTTCAAGGAATATGTTTGATGTGGTGTGTACCTGGAATGCAACATTTGTTTTTTATATAGTTAATTTTGTGCAAGACAGCGTTTATGTGGGATACAAGGTAATCACAGAGGTAAAAAGTACATTAATATAACTGTGTTGGTTATGCAAAACTGGGGGATAGGTAATAAAGGGATTATCTATCTTTTAAAACAATAACAATTCTATTGTAGACTGTCCCTTTAAATAAGGTTTTTTTTTAAACCTTGTCAAATCAGGTCTTAATCTGACTTTCTAAATTGTGCCTTTTCTGGGAGATAAACTTCACTATGAGGTCTTGTATTGAAAGTGACTTGCTTAACAAAAGTCCTAGTGAGCAACTAAAACTTGAATATCAGTTGTGCACAAACGTGGATACAACATATTTTCAGTTGTGTTTTAAGTCACATAGTTCTATAGATTCAGCAATAAATACTTATACTTTGCATGTATGACAGATAGACAAACAGTAAATGTACAAGTATTTAGTGACTAATCCGTTTAAGTATTTTATTGCCTAATGAAGATGTATTGAAGGGAGAAAGGCATATGCTGTTTCACAGTGGTCACGGTGTAGTGCACACTGCACTGTGTAGTCTGTGTGAGTCTCAATCACGTGGTGGAGCCAGGAAGAATACTGCATTCCCTCTCAGTCCAGGCCAGGCTGCTCAAGTGAGCTCCGCCTCCACTGTCACCACGTAATGCGCACCCACATACAATCCCATAGGATAGCAAAAGCCGGGCCAGCCATTTAAGTCATTTGTAATTGGTTGATTTAGCCACCCGGCCCTGAGTTCAGTAAAGTGGCCCTAGGGACTCAAAATTCTGCTGCCCCTTAAAAATCTGCTGCGCTAGGCACCGGCCTTGTTGGCCTATGCCTTAATACGCCCCTGGTGTTTCCTTTTCTATTTAGAGAGTGCATGCTAAATTGCAGCTCTAAAGGAATTTCCTAGCTTTTGTATAAATGAGTAAGGACTGATCACAAAAGCTTTCACCACTAACAATGAAATAATTTCTTTTTTTTATTATTCTCTTTATTTTCTCTGATACAATTGCTTTATGGCCAAGTTCAGATACTTTATTCCCTTCAGAGCTAATAACATCAGAAGGCTGAAGATGTTTTCCCTTGATTGCTGGTAGGGGAAATGGATATAAAAGTGCAATAATTCATTATGTGCTAGTTATATGCAAGCAATAGTACGGTAATAAAATGCTCTGTTTTTTTGTTCCTTGCAAATGGAGTTAAACACATAATTAAAGTCTGCACCATGGCAACAATTCACTGTTGAGATTTAGCTGACATATGTGCATAGCCACTAATAACCATTAGCTACCTGTAGAGTACTGCTGCTCCTGAATCTATCTAGGTATGCTTTTCAGTAAAGAAAATCTAGAGAACAAAGTCAGTTTGATAGTAAAAGTAAGCTGAAACATGCTGTGTCTGAATCAAGAGTTTAGTTTTGACTTTATGTCCATAAAAAAAAATCCTCTGATTGGTATAACACAAGTTACATGCTTATGCTCATTTGATACATATAATTGTTTTAAACAGATACGTTGTTCTTGTTAACAACAACAAAATGTGAAGCGTAATTTTTGTTATACCAATCAGACGAAGGTTAGGCTTTTAAATATGTGCAGAGTGGCAGAAGGGTCATTAAGCTATGAGTACGGTCATTGGGCCGAAACGAGGCAGCTGATTCGTGACGCTTCTCTGCACGATATGGGCGGTTTGTTTGAGCACGGCAGAGATGTGCTGTTTTAATGGAAATTTAATAAAAGTGTTTTTTTATGGTGACTTGCTTCCCTGGATTTATCCTTTTGTTAGGACCATTACCTATTTGTACTCCTAACAATTTACTATTCATGTAAATGTTCACTTAATGTTTGTGTAAACCACGCTTTACTGCTTACTAAAGGGTGTATATTATATGTGCAGAAGAACTACTAAGTATCTGTTTTGGTTGCAAACCTCCCAACTGTCCCTATTTGAGAGGGGATGTCCCTAATTCTAAGCGCTGCCCTCTGAGACAGCCATATGTCCCTAGTTGCAGAATTTCACTTAGCTACTCCCACAGACCACCCAGACGCCCCCACAAACCGCCACCCCCACATGTTAACCAGACACACCGAGCTTAAAGGGACAGTCAACACCAGAATCTTTGTTTTTTAAAAAGAAAGATAATCCCTTTACTACCCAGTCCCCAGTTTTGCATAACCAACACTGTTATAGAAATACACTTTTTACCTCTGTAATTACCTTGTATCTATGCCTCTGCAAACTGCCTCTTTATTTCAGTTATTTTGACAGATTTGCAATTTAGCCAATCAGTGCTCACTCCAGGGTAACTTCACGTGCATGAGCTTAATGTTATCTATATGACACACATGAACTAATGACCTTTAGTGGTCAAAATGCATTAAAATTCTAGGCAGTCTTCAAGGTCTAAGAAATTAGCATATGAACCTCCTAGGTTTAGCTTTCAACTAAGAATACCAAGAGAACAAAGCAAAATTGGTGATAAAAGTAAATTGGAATGTTGTTTAAAATTACATTTCCTATTTAAATCATGAAAGTTTTTTTGGACTTGACTGTCCTTTACATTTCTTAGTTGATGTGTAGAGAATTAGATCTGATTTCACATTTTCAGACTAAGCTTTATAATAAGGACACCATATTTTGCATAACGTACTGGCCTGTAATAGCCTTTTACAAGGATCTGCCTTATCTGAGCTGTATATCTCTGAAGTCCAAGATAGACCTGTACTATTGTATAGAATAAAGGCACTAATTCATTATATCATAAGTTCATGCCTCCACAACATTTGTGCCTGGGTATTTGATACCCGGGCGGTTGAGGGGGACTCCGTTTTGTGGGCTCGAACATGTTGAGAGGGGGTCATGGGTGGTTAGTCGGTGGGGTTGTGGTTGTGTCTGGGTGTTAAGTGGATGTTTCTGGGTGGTCCATGTGTGGAGCTATGGAAAATCTGCAACTAGGGTTATAGGGCTGTGTCAGAGGGACAGCAGGACAGAGTTTAGAATTAGAGACTGTCCCTCAAATAAAGATAGTTGGGAGGTATGTAGACTAATCCAAATATCTAAAACACATATGTCTACTAATGACCAGTCCAGACAGTTATATGTCTTTTCCTTTTTATTATCTCCAAAGTCAGTCTATTAGGTCCACAGTGATCTTTTAGCTATTACTAGGGAAATGCCTGTCCTACATACCTATTTACAATTTGAATTACCTGATGCTTCAGATATTCTCTTTATGATTTATGACTATCACTGCGCTAAATATAATAGGATGGCTCTACTTGCTTTGAGACATATTTGAGAATTAGTCTACTATTAAGTTTTACTTTACCAGAGCTGGATTTCTCTAAGTATTGATTAGATTTATATAGTTAAACAAAATAGATCCACTAACGTAACTTGTAACAGCAGTACAGTTTAAATCATAAAGAAGTGTCTCTGTTTTACAGTTTGGGCGCGATCAAATATACGGTGCAGGTTTTGGCGCAAGCGTGGGAACTTGCGCCGTCCGTAATTTCACCTCGCACATCGGGGTATTACATAAACCCCGCCGGCAGTTCCTAAAGTGCCGTAAGTCTGATAAATTAGCAATGTCCATAAATGAGCGTAAATTCACCTAACGCATGCGCAATATGCCTATTTAAACTATTAACCCCTATATCCGCCATCAAACCCACACCGCAAGTAATAACTAATTTATTAACCCCTAAATCCGCCAACCCCAACATCGCAAACTACCTATTAAAACTATTAACCCCTAATCCGCCATTAGCCCACAACGCAATAAACCTATTCAAGTATTAACCCCCAAACCGCCATAACCCACATAGCCTATTAAATATATTAACCCCTAATCTGCCGCAGCCAACGTCGCCGCCACTATAATAAAGTTATTAACCCCTAAACCTAAGTCTAACCCTAACGCCCCCCTAACTTAAATATTATTAAAATAAATCTAAATAAAATTACTATTGTTAACTAAATTATTCCTATTTAAAACTAAATACTTACCTATAAAATAAACCCTAAGATAGCTACAATATAATTAATAATTACATTGTAGCTATTTTAGGATTTGTTTTTATTTTACAGGCAACTTTGTATTTATTTTAACTAGGTACAATAGTTATTAAATAGTTATTAACTATTTAATAGCTACATAGTAAAAATAAATACAAAAGTACCTGTAAAATAAAACCTAACCTAAGTTACAATTACACCTAACACTACACTATCATTAAATAAATTAAATTAATTAACTACAATTACCTAAAATTAAATACAATTAAATAAAATAAACTAAAGTACAAACCCCCCCCCACTAAATTACAGAAAATAAAAAAAAATTACAAGAAGTTTAAACTAATTACACCTAATCTAAGCCCCCTAATAAAATAAAAAAGCACCCCAAAATAATAAAATTCCCTACCCTATACTAAATTACAAATAGCCCTTAAAAAGGCTTTTTGCGGGGCATTGCCCCAAAGTAATCAGCTCTTTTACCTGTAAAAAAAAATACAATACCCCCCAACATTAAAACCCACCACCCACATACCCAACCTTACTCTAAAACCCACCTAATCCCCCCTTAATAAAACCTAACACTACCCCCTTGAAGATCACCCTACCTTGAGCCGTCTTCACCCAGCCGGGCACAAGTGGACATCCAGACCGGCAGAAGTCTTCATCCAATCCGGCCAGAAGAGGACATCCAGAATGGCAGAAGTCTTCATCCGATCTGGCCAGAAGAGGACATCCAGAGCGGCAGAAGTCTTCATCCAGGCGGCATCTTCTATCTGCTTCCATCCGGAGCGGAGCGGGTCCATCTTGAAGACATCTGACTCAAAGCATCCTCTTCCATCCGACGGCGACTGAAGAATGAAGGTTCCTTTAAATGACGTCATCCAAGATGGCGTCCCTTCAATTCCGATTGGCTGATAGAATTCTATCAGCCAATCGGAATTAAGGTAGGAAAAATCCTATTGGCTGATCCAATCAGCCAATAGGATTGAGCTTGCATTCTATTGGCTGATTGGAACAGCCAATAGAATGCGAGGTCAATCCTATTGGTTGATTGGATCAGCCAATCGGATTGAACTTCAATCTGATTGGCTGATTGCATCAGCCAATAGGATTTTTCCTACCTTAATTCCGATTGGCTGATAGAATTTTATCAGCCAATCGGAATTGAAGGGACACCATCTTGGATGACGTCACTTAAAGGAACCTTCATTCTTCAGTCGCCGTCGGATGGAAGAGGATGCTCCGCGTCGGATATCTTCAAGATGGACCCGCTCCGGATGGAAGAAGATAGAAGATGCCGCCTGGATGAAGACTTCTGCCGCTCTGGATGTCCTCTTCTGGCCGGATCGGATGAAGAATTCTGCCGGTCTGGATGTCCACTTGTGCCCTGCTGGGTGAAGACGGCTCAAGGTAGGGTGATCTTCAAAGGGGTAGTGTTAGGTTTTATTAAGGGGGGATTGGGTGGGTTTTAGAGTTGGGTTGGGTGTGTGGGTGGTGGGTTTTAATGTTGGGGGGTATTGTTTTTTTATCTACAGGTAATAGAGCTGATTACTTTGGGGCAATGCCCCGCAAAAAGCCTTTTTAAGGGCTATTTGTAATTTAGTATAGGGTAGGGAATTTTATTATTTTGGGGTGCTTTTTTATTTTATTAGGGTGCTTAGATTAGGTGTAATTAGTTTAAACTTCTTGTAATTTTTTTTATTTTCTGTAATTTAGTGGGGGGGGGTTTGTACTTTAGTTTATTTTATTTTATTGTATTTAATTGTAGATAATTGTAGTTAATTAATTTAATTTATTTAATGATAGTGTAGTGTTAGGTGTAATTGTAACTTAGTTAAGGATTTATTTTACAGGTAAATTTGTATTTATTTTAAGTAGGTAGCTATTAAATAGTTAATAACTATTGTACCTAGTTAAAATAAATACAAAATTGTCTGTAAAATAAAAATAAATCCTAAAATAGCTACAATGTAATTATTAATTATATTGTAGCTATCTTAGGGTTTATTTTATAGGTAAGTATTTAGTTTTAAATAGGAATAATTTAGTTAATAATAGTAATTTTATTTAGATTTATTTAAATAATATTTAAGTTAGGGGGGTGTTAGGGTTAGGGTTAGACTTAGCTTTAGGGGTTAATAGACTTTATTAGTTATTGCGGTGGGGGATTGCGGTTGACGGGTAGATAGACATTGCGCATGCGTTAGGTGTTAGTTTATTTTTGCAGGCATTTTCTGGAGTTACGGTGCTCCCATACTCAGCACAAGGCCTGCTACCGCTGCCTTTTATGGCGAGGTGAAAATGGAGTAAGATTTCTCCATTTTCGCCACGTAAGTCCTTGCGCTGGATTTTGGATACCGATTTACGTTGCGGTCCCATGTTAGCCTATGGTAGTAATAATTGCGAGTGACGGATGAAATATACGTGGCGCATTTATATGCGGCGCTGTATATAGGATACCAAAATCGCGTAAAATCTGGCGCCGGAGGATTTTACGGGCGACGCTGCATATGTAATGGAGGCCTTTGTGTTAATTTTCCTTTTTTTTCTTTAAAGGGACCCTATGAGTCTATCTGTGTGTTATTGTCTGATTTCCTGAGATGTCAGAATATTTATCATGTGAAGTGGTCTGGTCACTGTTTAAGGATGTTTAACTGAACATTTCTAAGAAATAGGGGTTTCTAAAAATAAATCTCATGGTAACAAGGTAAATCTGCATTAAGTATTACAACAGAACCAGGGATCATCATGCATTTATCATTGTCAGTAGTGATCCTTCTGGTTCCCATCTGGCCCAAGAGAACTCGGTTCATAGATCTATTACGTAAGTATTGGCTCTTTTTCTCTGATCTTTTACCTTAGGGTCTACTATTTTAGCAATATGTAAATCTGCTTGCACTGATGGGCTTGGCTAAAATAGCTGTTGCATTTTCATTACATCCCTGAAAGTGTATGTATCTGCATATTCCACTGATGGTGTACCTTGTCACCCTGATGTGGTTACATTCCTTAAAACCCTTGTATGTATTTGTCTTTAAAAAATCCGACTGCTCTCTGGATTTTAGTTTGGTTTCTGCAGGTTAATTTTTTTTTACATTTAGGGATGTCATTAATGTTTAGAATTTCCTATTTTGGACTTTATGTACAATTAATTAGATTTTTGATCTGCATGCACTTGTATGGGTTCTTTCTTATCGGATTTCCGTTTATTCTGCCAAAATTCTAGGATCAAACAAGATGCCCTTCTACACATTGATGGTGTCAGAGCCCTGACATATTTGATCAGTTTTACTCATTGATCTTAAAGTCTCATTAAATAGCAATTCTTTCTTTTTTTTTTTTTTTTTACTATTTTTATAGGTTTGTGCTGTTTCTAGCACCCTGGGATTGTCTTCATGAACCCTCATTGGAAGACCAATGCCACACAACCACATGGTCCTGCCTTTATTTTCCTTTTAATGTATTGAACAAGTATAATATGTTTGTGTCAGTGACATCAGCATTTGGTAGAAAGGTCTTTAAGGGTGTTGTTCCTCAGACATAAGTAGAGGTTTTCTACCCACCAGTGCTTTCATATTGATTGGATGTTTTGATAACCTACCAGTACTGGTATTATGGTTCTATGATAGTTTGAGAGAAAGCCAGAAGCAAAGAATCACCATATGAAGACATATGATTTATGCTTGTGCCTAAATTTCAGTCTTTTTAGGGTGAAACCTCTTTCTTCTTTTCTCCAAGTAGGTTTTTGCTTGGCCATGATGTGTGAAGCAATGAAAATGAAAGGTCAGGAATATATGTTGGGGTGTGGATTGTGGGAGGTATATCTACCTTCTGTAGTGGTAGGACCCACCAGTATTGATATGATTCTACTTCAAGTATGAAGACATTTATAATTATGGTTATCTTTAAACTTTGGCATTATTATTATCATTATTATTATCGGTTATTTGTAGAGCGCCAACAGATTCCGCAGCGCTTTTAACAAAGGCGGAGTACAACAAAACAATTATAGGGATCAAATGGGTAGAGGGCCCTGCCAAGAGTTGCACTGTTGTAGTCAGCTCTTGAGAAGGTGATCAACAAACAGCTGGACTCTTAGGCTTACATGCTAAGGGGGTTCAGGGGATAGCAATGGAGGAGAGGAACTGGTATAAAGAAAGGTTAGCGTAGGTTGTATGCATCCCTGAACAGTAGAGTCTTTAGGGAGCACTTGAAGCTTTTAAAACTAGAAGAGTCTTGTGGAGCGAGGCAGAAAGTTCCACAAGATGGGAGCCAGTCTGGAGAAGTCCTGTAAATGGGAGTGTGATGAGGTGACAAGAGAGGAGGAGAGTAGGAGGTCGTGAGCAGAGCGAAGGGGACGGGAGGGAGAGTATCTGGAGACAAGGTCTGAGATATAGGGGGGAGCAGTGTAGTTGAGGGCTTTGTATGTCAGAATGAGAATTTTGTGTTTGATCCTAGAGGCAAGAGGAAGCCAGTGAAGAGATTGGCAAAGAGGTGCAGCAGATGAAGAGCAACGTGTAAGGAAGATGAGTCTGGCAGAGGCATTCATTATGGATTGTAAAGGAGCTAGGCGGTAGGAGGGGAGACCAGAGAGGACAGAGTTGCAGTAATCGAGGCGGGAAAGAATGAGAGAGTGGATTAAAATCTTAGTTGTGTCTTGTGTAAGGAAGTGTCTAATTTTAGAGATGTTTTTAATGTGGAAGCGGCAAGCTTTAGCCAATGACTGAATGTGAGGAGTGAAAGAAACATCTGAGTCAAATGTGACCCCGTGACATCGGGCATGCGGGGTAGGGGTAATGATGGAGTTGTCAACAGTTATAGAGAGATTGGGGGTGGAGAGTTTAGAAGAATGGGGGAAAATAAGGAGCTCAGTTTTGGAGAAATTTAGCTTGAGGTAGTGAGAGGAGATCCAGTTGGAGATGTGAGAAAGACAGTTAGTGACACGGGTTAGCAAGGAAGGAGAAAGGTCTGGTGCTGTAATGTAATGTGTTGTATGTCAGAACAAGTGATGGAGAAGTTCTGGTACCTAGTATCCTCTATTGTAGGACCACTCAGCCTCACACCAAACCTTGGATTCACACAGATCTAACTTATAGGAATCCTGTTATGCTCATCGAACTGAGGGTCACTACTGTAGGGTACAGAGTGAAAACGGAGCTGTCACGCAAACAGATAATTATGATAGATAGGTATCAACAGATAAATAAGATAGATATTCCTCCAAGGTAGAATATATATATATATATATAGCACAAGCGTCACACAAGCACAGCAGGCAGATAAAATATTTACAGTAATCACACACACTCACACACGCAAACTGCCTAAATATAGCGTTGAAGGCAGGGATTACAACCCCCAGTGCAATTTGTATAGCACACTAAATTAGCAGAGGTTTGAAATGAGTGTGAGTAAAAACAATATAATTGTACTAAAGCACATGCCACAATATGTGTTAATTGAGGCAGGATAACAGAACCATGTCCTGAAATTGTTGTAGTATGAATTACTGTAGGTATAGGCAGCAGCTGAGGTGTTAAGGACAGGTTGAAATGGTTATGCTGGGATATGCAGGTAATTGATGAGATGGCAAACCATAGTATAATAAGCAATGAGTATGGCTGACAAGGTAACTTAACAGGTGAGGATAGCAAAACAGTCAATTAAGGTAGCGATATTCAGATAGCAAGCGTAACAGTGTCATGCAGTTTTCCGGCAGAGGTAAGTAAAGTATACAGACCAAATCTTTGAAGTAATGCAGGGACAGCGTGTCAGTAGTTGCAGGTGAGTTTGTTACCCTTGAAGGAGAGAGAGCGCGGTACACGTGCTGCGAGAATGCTGAGATGCCGGGTGTGACTTCACACACACCCGGAGTAGTGCAAGGAAGGAACTTTGGCTGAATCTTTGGATCCGGTAAAGCTGCAGTTAGCTGTTGGAGGAAAACTGGCACAGAGGAGCTGAGGACAGCAGTACTCAGCAGAAATTAAGAAGCTCAGGTAGGTAATCCCACTTAGACAGAAGGATAGGGCTAGGTTTCTTCGGCAGGAGTCACTTGAACAACTGAATCAAATTACCAAGCAAGGAGTAGAGAGAGGAGGGGCCTTAAGTAGGGTAAAGTGGTTGAAATTTAAAGTGACAGCACTTGATATGCAAAAATCCCTGACAAAACACCCCCCTCAAGGAGCCGCTCAGCGTATCAAGGGCCTAGACGGTGGGGATTCCTCCGATGGAATAAGGACAGGAGACGTGGAGCCGTGACATTCGTAGCAGGCTCCCAAGAATCCTCTTCAGGACCAAATCCCTTCCAACTGACCAGATACTGGAGGTGGTTTCGGAAGTATTGTGAATCCTGGATGGACTCAATCTCATACTCCATCTCATCTGCCACATGAGTTTGAGACGCACCCATTGTGGGTGTAGCCCTAATAGAACCATAGGGTTTTAGAAGTGAGACGTGAAACGTTGGATGTATTCTCATGGAAGAAGGCAGCAAGAGCATGACTGCATTAACATTAACAACCTTCTTAATCTCAAAAGGACCCAAATAAAGAGAAGCAAGTTTCTTGGATGGTACTTATAATCTTAAATTCTTAGTGCTCAACCAAACCTTGTCGCCCACCTTATATTCAGGAGGTTTGGAACGTCGTAGATCATAATGACGTTTTTGTGCAGCTTGAGCATCTTGTAGTATTTGCTTTACACTGGCGAAGCCTTTGGACAGAGTGTTGACCTTGTCATTAACGATAGGTATGGGTGAGTTATTAGAACTTTGAATGTCATAAGAAGGATGGAACCCGTAGTTAAGAAAAAATTGAGTCATCTTAGTGGAGGAGTTAAGCATGTTATTATGAGCAAATTCTGCAGTAGACAGGAATGCCAATTGTCTTGTTCTATGGAACAATAACAACGGAGATACTGCTCCAGAGCTTGATTTGTTCTCTCCGTCTGCCCGTTGGTTTGGGGGTGAAAGGCAGTACTTAGCTTTCTAGAGATGTTGAGAGATTGACAAAGATGATTCCAAAACCTGGAGGTAAACTGTGATCCTCTGTCTGTAGTAATGGAATTCGGTAAACCATGTAGTTTAACAACATGATCTATAAAGAGGTTAGCTGTTTCAGAAGCTGTGGGTAGACCTCTATGCGGCAAGAAATAGGCCATTTTAGAAAATAGATCAACCACTACTAGTATAGTGTTAAAATTTGCAGAAGGTGGAAGATCAACAATATAGTACATGGCAATGTCCGCCCATGGCCTTTCAGGTATGGGGAGAGATTGAAGATATCCATAAGGACGTTTATGTTGATGTTTTTTTAGTGGTGCAAAGTAAACAAGTCTGAATATATTGACTGACTGTATCAGTCATTTTGGGCCACCAATAATTCCTTGAAAGAATATGAAGAGTCCTATGTACCCCAGGGTGACCTGCTAATGTTGAATCATGGGCTGCTGCCAATACCTGATTCCTAAGAGCCAATGGGACATAAAGTTGGTTATCATGATAGTACAACTCAGAGTGTTTTTCTAATTTGAGGTGTCTTATTAAAGAATCCTCCTTCTGCTGAAGCTTTAGTGTTTTTATGAAGTCATTTGTTAAGCAGATAATCCTATCCGCAGGTATCACAGCGCCAGGGGTTAGATGATTTTGTGGTTTAGGAGGTATACGGGAGAGGGTATCAGCCTTGAAATTCTTTGAGCCTGGACGATAAGTGATCATGTAATCAAAACGTGAAAAGAAAAGGCTCCAACGGACTTGGCGAGAAGTCAAGGTCTTATTTGTCTTCAAGTACTCCAAGTTAAAATATGCCTCCAGAACTCCAATGCGGATTTGATGGCAAGCAATTCTTTATCTCCAATGCCATAGTTAATTTCAGCTGAACTCATGACACGAGAATAAAATGAAACTGGGTGTAAAGGCTCTTTTTGGGAGACCCTCAGGGACAGAACAGCCCCAATTGCATATTCAGAAGCATCAACCTCAAGCGTATAATGACAACTGGGATCTGGGAATTGCAGTATAGGGGCTGAAGTAAATCTGTTCTTAAGGGTAGTAAAAGAATCTTCAGCTTTTCTATCCCATGAAAACTTGATATGTTTTCTAGTTAGACTGGTTAGAGGTCTGACAATATGTGAAAAATCTTTAATGAATTTTCTATAAAAATGTGCAAATCCAAGGAATCTCTGGACATCTTTTTTACAACTGGGTACAGGCCAACTAAGTATGGCTTCTACTTTACTGGTTTCCATGGTAATCCCAGTGGGGGAGATAGAATAACCCAAAAAGGATATGGTGTTGGTGTTAAATATACACTTCTCTAACTTGGCATAGAGATGATGATGCCTTAATCGAGATAGGACTTGTTTTACGTGTGATAGGTGGTTTTCATAAGTATCAGAATATACAAGAATGTCATCTAAATAGATAACAATACAGACATCCAATAGGTCATGGAACACGTCGTTTATAAAGCACTGGAAGGTGGCCGGGGCGTTACATAGCCCAAACGGCATCACCGTATATTCATAGAGACCGTAACGTGTACGGAAAGCCGTTAACCATTCATCCCCTGCTCTCATCCTGATCAAATTGTAAGCGCCTCTAAGATCAAGCTTGGTATAGATGGTGGCACCTTGCAAGCGTTCAATTAGTTCAGGAATGAGAGGCAGGGGTATCTGTTTTTCTTAGTGCATTTGTTCAGTTGTCTATAATCTATAATGGGACGTAAACTACCATCCTTGTTTTTCACAAAAAACATGGCAGCGCCCGCTGAAGAAGTAGATGGTCGTATGAACCATTTTTTCAGATTTTCATCTAAATATTCCTTGAGGTGAGCCAATTCTGGCTGAGATAAAGGATATATGTGACCAAATGGAATGGAACAATTAGGAATAAGATCTATAGGGCAATCATAACTTCTATGTGGCGGAAGAGGGGCTGCCTCAGCTTTATCAAAAACATCTGCATATTCCCTATAACAATCAGGTAGTGTGTCTACAGTTACATGACAAAGTGTATGAGAGCCAGTACAAGATTGCTTACAAAACTGAGAATCAAAAACTACTGTCGCTTCTGTCCAGGAGATAGTGGGATTATGTTTAGACAACCACTGAATACCAAGTATCATAGGATAAACAGAACTTGGCAGGACATCAAAAGACATTAGTTATTTATGCCCAGAAGCTGAGGTAACAGTAAGTGGAACGGTGTGGTGTGAAATAAGACCTGAACTAAAGAAGGAACCGTCAACCAAACGGATGGCTAGTGCAACACTCTTCTTTATTAATGGTATTTTGTGCTTAACAACAAAAACTAAATCTATGAAATTCCCAGATGCTCCAGAGTAAACTACGGCCTGTACGTCTGTCTTCTGGCGATCCCACTGTAATGAAAGAGGGATTGATAAATGGGGTGAACTATTGTCAAGCAGATTCACTGTGTGACTATTACTTGATCTCTTACCCTTCTTCTGACGAAGGAGAGATGGGCAATCCCTCACGCCATCATCCTTTTCAGCACAATACAGACACAAATTCAGCAGTTTGCGTCTAGCTTTCTCTTCGGCCTTAAGTGGCCCTCTGATCACTGCAACATCCATGGGTTCGTCGAAATTCCTAGTAGAATGGGAAGGAAGATTGGAATGATACGGGGTGTATTTCTTAGACGTGTTGTCTGCTGTGGACTTCTCAAACTTTCGTTCCCTGAGTCTTCGGTCAATACCAATACACAAAGTCATTAGACCCTCGAGGTCATCTGGAATTATACCTCTGGCAAGTTCGTCTTTTAAGGAATCACTCAGACCCAAGCGAAATTGATTTTTCAAAGCAGGATTGTTCCACAAGGTGTCAGGGGCCCACCTTTTAAAGTCCGTTATGTATTCTTCTAGAGATCTTAAAGCAGTCTCAGCAGTATTCTGCTTATTATGATCCTCATACAAAAGGGACATTGCGGTAAAAAAGGAATCAAGAGAATTTAGTATGGGGTCATCAGTTTCGAAGAAGGCTTTAGCCTAGGATCTAGCCTCTCCAAGTAAGAAGGAAATCACAGTCAAAACACTTATTCTATCAGTAGGATAAGACTTTGGTTTCAAAGTAAATATGAGAGTGCAGGAATTTCTAAAGTCTCTAAACATTGACCTATCCCCAGAGAATTTTTCAGGGGGGCTTACCACATGCTCAGGTGTGGTCTCTGGTGTAGAAGGTTTATTTGCCAAATGCTGATTGATAAATTTCCTAATGTCCTCATTCTCAATTTGTATCTCCCTTAAGCCCTGTAGCATATTGTCCATACTTTGGGCTAGAGAACCCACTCTGTTAGAAAGTTCACTTAGCTCCATGATAGAGGATAGAGGTACTATAAGGGCTTGGTAATATGTAATGTAATGTGTTGTATGTCAGAACAAGTGATGGAGAAGTTCTGGTACCTAGTATCCTCTATTGTAGGACCACTCAGCCTCACACCAAACCTTGGATTCACACAGATCTAACTTATAGGAATCCTGTTATGCTCATCGAACTGAGGGTCACTACTGTAGGGTACAGAGTGAAAACGGAGCTGTCACGCAACCAGATAATTATGATAGATAGGTATCAACAGATAAATATGATAGAAAGGTATCAACAGATAAATAAGATAGATATTCCTCCAAGGTAGAATATATATATATAGCAGAAGAGTCACACAAGCACAGCAGGCAGATAAAATATTTACAGTAATCACACACACTCACACACGCAAACTGCCTAAATATAGCGTTGAAGGCAGGGATTACAACCCCCAGTGCAATTTGTATAGCACACTAAATTAGCAGAGGTTTGAAATGAGTGTGAGTAAAGACAATGTAATTGTACTAAAGCACATGCCACAATATGTGTTAATTGAGGCAGGATAACAGAACCATGTCCTGAAATTGTTGTAGTATGAATTACTGTAGGTATAGGCAGCAGCTGAGGTGTTAAGGACAGGTTGAAATGGTTATGCTGGGATATGCAGGTAATTGATGAGATGGCAAACCATAGTATAATAAGCAATGAGTATGGCTGACAAGGTAACTTAGCAGGTGAGGATAGCAAAACAGTCAATTAAGGTAGCGGTATTCAGATAGCAAGCGTAACAGTGTCATGCAGTTATCCGGCAGAGGTAAGTAAAGTATACAGACCAAATCTTTGAAGTAATGCAGGGACAGCGTGTCAGTAGTTGCAGGTGAGTTTGTTACCCTTGAAGGAGAGAGAGCGCGGTACACGCGCTGCGAGAATGCTGAGATGCCGGGTGTGACGTCACACACACCCGGAGTAGTGCAAGGAAGGAACTTTGGCTGAATCTTTGGTTCCGGTAAAGCTGCAGTTAGCTGTTGGAGGAAAACTGGCACAGAGGAGCTGAGGACAGCAGTACTCAGCAGAAATTAAGAAGCTCAGGTAGGTAATCCCACTTAGACAGAAGGATAGGGCTAGGTTTCTTCGGCAGGAGTCACTTGAACAACTGAATCAAATTACCAAGCAAGGAGTAGAGAGAGGAGGGGCCTTAAGTAGGGTAAAGTGGTTGAGATTTAAAGTGACAGCACTTGATATGCTAAAATCCCTGACAGGTGCAGAGAAGTAGATTTGGGTGTCATAGGCATACAAATGATATTGTAAACCGTGGGACTTTATTAGGGAACTTAGTGATGACTTGTAGATTGAGAAGAGAAGGGGACCGAGGACAGAGCCTTGCGGTACTCCGACAGAAAGTGGTGACGGGGCAGAGGAGGCCCCAGAGAAGGCTACACTAAAGGTACGGTTTGACAGGTAGGAAGAGAGCCACGAGAGGGCTATGTCACATATGCCGAAGGATTGGAGGGTTTGGAGCAAGAGAGGGTGGTCAACAGTGTCAAATGCTGCGGACAGATCAAGGAGGATAAGCAGAGAGAAGTGGCCTTTTTTATTTTACTGTAAGTAGGTCGTTGGTAACCTTAACAATTGCTGTCTCTGTGGAGTGATGGGGACGAAATACAGATTGCAATGGGTCAAGGAGGGAGTTTATTGTATGGAAATGGGATAGGCGTGCATAAGCTAGTTTTTCTAGAAACTTTGACGCAAGAGGGAGGAGGAAAATAGGTCAGCAGTTGGATGGGGAGGTAGGATCAAGGGAAGGTTTTTTGAGGATAGGTGTGACCAGTGCATGTTTCAGCGATGAGGGAAATATACCGGTGCTGAGGGAGAGGTTGAAAGTGTGTGTGAGTATAGGGGTAAGGGTGGCAGAGAGGGAGGGGAGTATCTGTGAGGGGATAGGGTCAAGGGGACAGGTAGTGAGGTGAGAGCGCAGTATAAGTGCCGAAACTTCTTCCTCAGTAACAGAGGAGAATAAGCTAAGTTTAAGGTTATGTGGGTTGTGGTTGATTGAGAGCATTTGAGGGGGTGAGAGAATGGAATTATGTTGAGAGCTGATTTCATTTCTGATGGAGTCGATTTTGTTATTCAAGTGGCTGGCAAAGTCTTGAGCTGACAGAGAAGTTGTATTAGGAGGTGGGGGAGGGCGGAGAAGAGTATTGAAAGTGGAGAACAAACGTTTTGGGTTTGAAGAAAGATTAGAGATAAGAGTAGAGAAGTAGTGTTGCTTATGGAAATTAAGGGCAGAGTAGTAGCAGTTCAAGATAAATTTGTAATGTTGAAAATCAGCTGAACTCCTAGATTTTCTCCAATGCCGCTCAGCAGTACGGGAACATCTGCGTAGGTATTGTGTCAGAGGACTATGCCAGGGCTGAGGATGTGTGTTTGATTTCCGAGCTATGGCAAGAGGGGCGAGATTGTCAAGGATGGATGTAAGGGTGGAATTATAGTGTCAGGGCATGAAAAGGAGGAGAAGGTTGAGAGGAGAGGTTTGAGGGAATTAGAAAGCTGTTGTTGATCTAATGACATAATGCTTCTGTGAAGTTTGGTGTGAGGAGCAGAAGGAGGGAGAGTTGTAGGGTGGGATGATATGTTGCAAGTAAGGAGATGGTGGTCAGAAAGAGGAAAGGGGGAGTTTGTGAAGTTTGAGAGGATGCATCGATAGCTAAAGATCAGGTCAAGGGAGTGACCATCTTTGTGAGTGGTAGAATCAGTCCATTGTGACAAACTGAATGAGGAAGTGAGTTGCAGAAGTTGTTTTGCAGAGGAGGCAGTGGGATTGTCAAGAGGGATGTTGAAGTCACCAAGAATGAGGGAAGGGGTGTCTGAGGAAAGGAAATAAGGTAGCCATGCAGCCAAGTGATCTAGAAATTGAGTTGAGGAGCCAGGAGGACGGTATCAGGAGGACGGTATATGACTGCAACACGTATAGAAAGAGGAGAGAATAAGCGAATCATGTGGGTTTCGAATGAGGAAAATGTGAGAGAAGAGATGGGATGTATTTGTTGAAAGGTGTAACGAGAGGAAAGTAAAATACCTTCACCACCTCCTTGTCTATTACCAGACCTAGGAGCGTGGCTGAAGTGGAGACCCCCATGTGACAGAGCAGCAGTGGATGCTGTGTCTAGGGGAGAGAGCCAGGTTTCTGTTAGGGCCAGAAGGTTGAGGGAGTGGGAGATGAAGAGGTCATGTATAGAAGTGAGTTTGTTGCAAACAGAGCAAGAGTTCCAAAGTGCACAAGTGAAAGGGGAAGTGGCTTTTGATGCAAGAGGAGTGTGAGTAAGGTTGTCAGAGTTTTGTTTTTTGAGTCTGTGGGACGGTATACATGGATGTGCACGGCTAGACAGTTGTTGGGGACCAGGATTAGGGGAGATGTCACCAGCAGTTAGTAAAAGCAAGAGGGAGAGTGACATGAGATGAGATACAGATTTGCAGGAGTGAGACTGCTTTTGAGACAAGGTGCAGGGGGGAGAGAGAGTGTTTAGGAATAGGTAAAGTTCATGAGTCTAAAAGTAAGGTGAGTTTAAGAGAGATGGGCTAATGAACAGTGCAGGTGGAGAGGGAGAAGGAGTAATTGAATAATGTAGTTTGTTATAGAGACAGAAGGCAGCAAAAAAGGAATAAGAAGATATTAGGCATTTTTACAAAAAAGGGAACCAGTTAAACATATAAGGCACAGTATTACAGTAGCAATTGCATAAGAAAACAGGTATATCAAACATAATATTACAAAAGTACCTGCCTTTTTCTTGCCCCTTGCCGAATCCTTTTCCAATTCTTGTATAATTCTATTGCTAGTGCCTCACTTATAAAATGTTCACTTAATTCTTGTATAATTCTATTGCTAGTGCCTCACTTATAAAATGTTCACTTAATTCTTGTTTAATTCTATTGCTAGTGCCTCACTTATAAAATGTTCACTTAATTCTTGTATAATTCTATTGCTAGTGCCTCACTTATAAAATGTTCACTTAATTCTTGTTTAATTCTATTGCTATAATGCCTCACTTATAAAATGTTCACTTAATTCTTGTTTAATTCTATTGCTAGTGCCTCACTTATAAAATGTTCACTTAATTCTTGTATAATTCTATTGCTAGTGCCTCACTTATAAAATGTTCACTTAATTCTTGTATAATTCTATTTCTAGTGCCTCACTTATAAAATGTTCACTTAATTCTTGTATAATTCTATTGCTAGTGCCTCACTTATAAAATGTTCACTTAATTCTTGTATAATTCTATTGCTAGTGCCTCACTTATAAAATGTTCACTTAATTCTTGTATAATTCTATTGCTAGTGCCTCACTTATAAAATGTTCACTTTAAAAATGTGAACATATGTTGTTATAGCAATGCACAGGCCAGACTGGTGTGAAATATATGCAGGGAGGGCAGTCAACTGAGTCCACTAAATTTAGTTGATTGCTAATCAAAGACAATTGGAAAGTTAGATTCTGGTCTGGTCAGGGTGAGATGTTAAGTAAACAGACAATAAAATTGGGGGGAGGTTAAGACTATGGAATAAGACAGCTATAAATTTTAGAATAATAGCAAGTATTGATAAGGAGTGAACATCACATGGCAATTAAATGAACATTAGAAATAAGACATTGGATAACAGTACAACAGATGTAGGACTAAATTAACAAACTAAAATCATTTGCTCTATGTAAATATTAACGTACCAGAAGAGAGTTACAGGAGAGTAAAAACACCAGAGTGCAGTGAATAGTTGCAGATTGACAGGGTCTCTATTCACGTACCAGAAAAGAGTTACAGGAGAGTAAAAACACCAGAGTGCAGTGAATAGTTGCAGATTGACAGGGTCTCTATTCACGTACCAGAAGAGTTACAGGAGAGTAAAAAACACCAGAGAGCAGTAAATAGTTTGCATATTGACAGGGTCTCTATTCACGTACCAGAAGAGAATTACAGGAGAGTAAAAACACCAGAGTGCAGTGAATAGTTTGCAGATTGACAGGGTCTCTATTCACGTACCAGAAGAGAGTTACAGGAGAGTAAAAAACACCAGAGTGCAGTGAATAGTTGCAGATTGACAGGGTCTCTATTCATGTACCAGAAGAGAGTTACAGGAGAATAAAAAACACCAGAGAGCAGTGAATAGTTGCAGATTGACAGGGTCTCTATTCACGTACCAGAAGAGAGTTACAGGAGAGTAAAAAACACCAGAGAGCAGTGAATAGTTGCAGATTGACAGGGTCTCTATTCATGTACCAGAAGAGAGTTACAGGAGAGTAAAAAACACCAGAGTGTAGTGAATAGTTGCAGATTGACAGGGTTTCTATTCACGTACCAGAAGAGAGTTACAGGAGAGTAAAAAACACCAGAGTGTAGTGAATAGTTGCAGATTGACAGGGTTTCTATTCACGTACCAGAAGAGAGTTACAGGAGAGTAAAAAACACCAGAGTGCAGTAAATAGTTGCAGATTGACAGGGTTTCTATTCACGTACCAGAAGAGAGTTACAGGAGAGTAAAAAACACCAGAGAGCAGTGAATAGTTGCAGATTGACAGGGTTTCTATTCACGTACCAGAAGAGAGTTACAGGAGAGTAAAAAACACCAGAGAGCAGTGAATAGTTTGCAGATTGACAGGGTCTCTATTCACGTACCAGAAGAGAGTTACAGGAGAGTAAAAAACACCAGAGAGCAGTGAATAGTTTGCAGATTGACAGGGTCTCTATTCACGTACCAGAAGAGAGTTACAGGAGAGTAAAAAACACCAGAGAGCAGTGAATAGTTGCAGATTGACAGGGTTTCTATTCACGTACCAGAAGAGAGTTACAGGAGAGTAAAAAACACCAGAGAGCAGTGAATAGTTGCAGATTGACAGGGTTTCTATTCACGTACCAGAAGAGAGTTACAGGAGAGTAAAAACACCAGAGTGTAGTGAATAGTTGCAGATTGCCAGGGTCTCTATTCATGTTCATTACCTAATAATAACTCTAGTGAATTTTACTTTATTTATTTATTGCTCAAAATACATTAATAATATTACCAGCAGTAGCAGGTCTCTGAAAATAGTTGAGACAATGTCACAGATCTCATTGTTAGTAGTATTGGTGATGAAAAAATAGAAGTGATGTCACAGGGGTCATTGCAAACATTAGATGGTAGAAATAATATCACAGAGATTGCAAACATTAGATGGTAGAAATAATGTCACACAGATTATTACTGGTAGCAGAGGTGATATCATAAGTTCATGTTGGTGGTTGTGATGTCACAGAAGTTCCTGCTTGTAGTAGAGTGTGATATCACAAAAATCCATGTGGAGGTGATGTCACTTTAGTCCCTGCTGGTGTAGAGGTCCCTGATGGTAACAGATGTGATGTCACAGAGGTCCCTGATGGTAGCAGAGATCCCAAATAGGTCCCTTGAGTTGATGACACAGAGGTCCCTGCTTTTAGTTAAAGGGACAGTTTACTCAAAAATTTCTCCCCTTTAATTAGTTCCCAATGATCTACTTTACCTGCTGGAGTGTATTAAATTGTTTACAAGTAGCTCCTTTACCCTTATATTGGCATTTAAAATTGTTGATTTAGCATGTGGTATCCCCACCTATTCTGAAAGTTTGTGGCCGCGCGTAGCAGCTATAGATAAGCTTTGTAAACACAGCCAGCAGAAGAAATTACACTCACAGTCAGATATAGCAGAGATAAGGTAATACAATGTTGATTTTCCATTGTTCTCTCAAAGTACTGGTGATTGTTTTAAGGACAGATATAAGATAAAGAAGCAGGTATATGTGCACAATGTGATACAGTAATGAGATCTGATTATACCTACAAGCTCAACCCATTTTATTAGGTTGTGGCAGTATACTGTCCCTTTAAGGTGATATCACAGGGCTCTTTTTTGTGGCACAAGAGATGTCTCAAAGAATATTAAGATGATGGGTATTCTGCTGGCACTGAGATGCATAAAAGATTGGAGATGCTGTTATTAGGTCATGGGGAGTAATGCATATCAGGTCTTGTAAGAACTAGAATTAGATGTAATGTCAGAAAGGACAGGGACTGATGACCAGTTCATTTAGTCTTGTTATAAGCTATCTAGGTGGTGTGCTGAAAAATACAGTGTAACCTCTTTGTCTAGTATTGATTTTTGCAGAAAACACCTTACAAACACCATAGTGTAAAACTAGACATGCCACAAGGAATATGTGGTTTATTTGTAGATTGTCAAATGTTTTTAATACAATAATTTGGTGCAGTGAAGCAGATCAGCATCCTTCCACTGTAGCAGACAATTTTATGGCTTTTCTAATCTTCATTAATAATGAATCCTGGTCTTTAGAAAATACTCTGGTCACCAGAGGTTAAAGGGACAGTTTACCCAAAAAATTCCTCCCATTTAAAGGGACAGTCTAGTATAAAATAAACTTTCATTATTCAGATAGGACTTTTAATTTTAATCAACTTTCCAATTTACTTTTATCATCAAATTTGCTTTTTCTCTTGGTATTCTTAGTTTAAAATAAACATAGGTCGGCTCATATGCTAATGTCTAAGCCTTTGAGGGCTGCCTCTTATCACATGCTTTTTAACCTCTTAAGGACATATGACGGAATTTTTCCGTCATAAAACAATTGAGCAAACTGAAAGCTGTGTCTTTAAAGGGTTAAATCTCTTTTCAACACAAAGAGACAGAAAGTACACGTGGGCCATATAGATAAAACTGTGTTCAGGCACAGTGGGTTATTTAAGATTTAGCACAACACAATGCTAAATGCAAGTCAATAGATAATAAACTGTCACAGTCATGTGATCAGGGGGCTGGAAGAAGGTTCCTAGATACAAGGTAATCACAGAGGTAAAAAGTGTATTAATATAATGGTGTTGGTTATGCAAAACTGGGAAATGGGTAATAAAGGGATTATCTATCTTTTAAAACAATAACAATTCTATGGTAGACTGTCCCTTTAAATTGTTCCCAATGATCAATTTTACCTGCTGGAGTGTATTACATTGTTTACAAGTGACTTCTTTACCCCTAATTTGGCCTTTGAAATAGCTGATTTTGCTTGTGGTATTCCAACCTATACTGACATTTTGTAATACTGGAGTCTCAGCTATTGAATAGCCTAAGTAAACACAGCCAGCAGAAGAAATTACACTCCTCGTGAGGTAAAGGATAGTGAAGTAATAAAATCATAATTTTCCATTGTTCTCTCTAAGTATTGAGCTTTGGTTTACAGACAAAATATAAGATAAGAAAGCAAGTCTGTGTACACAAAGTGATAACATAATGAGATATGATATTACCTGAAGCTCAACCCATTGTAATAGGCTGTGGTTTAATAGCACAAAACCAGCTTCTTCATATACACAAATAAAGCTAAAAAAGAAATTTCTCATTTTATTCCGCAGCTGGTATAACAAGTCATTGAAAATATATTAATATAAAAACAATTTTACTTTGTACTGTCCCTTTAAGCATGACCCTTCATTCTGCTATTAAACTATTATGAGGCATACAAAACTTTACACTTTGTTGAAAAAGAGGAATAGACCGTAAACACCTTGTAATTATGTAGATATTTCTGTTGTGTTGTTATAGAATAACATATAAGCCAAGTCTAAATGTTTTTAAAACAAATTAATATCCTTTTTTATCATTAGCAAAACCCCACCCTCCATGTGCCTTATTTGGAGGAGCCAATCTGTGCTTTAGTCTGCAGACAACAAGGTTAGCCCTGGCTATAATGTTAGTATAAAGTGCATTATTTTGGTTGTTATTTGATAAAGCCAATTAGGGAAATATTTGTAGCAGTGTTAAATCTAAGAAATCATCGGGGTTGCATTATAATTTCTGAGCATTAGCTCAATTACATGAAATAAAGGTAAAATAAATACTGAAAGCATATTGCAATTTTCTCATTATGCATAGTTAAACATTTTATATGACAATCTTACTGTGTTTACCCACTAAGAATAGTGGGTAAACCTGATAATTATATATTCCTTAAAATAAGCAAACCATGGCCTCCATTACATATAGAGCGTCGCCCGCAAAAGCCGGCGACGCCGGTTTTTGTGCGTTTTTGTTATCCTATATACAGCACTGCATATAAATGCGGCACATATATTTCACCCGTCGCTCGCAATTTTTACTCCCATAAGCTAACATGGGACCGCGTCGTAAATCTGTATCCAATATCCAGCGCAAGGCGTTACGTGGCGAAAATGGAGAAATCTTACTCCATTTTTACCTCGCCATAAAAAGCAGCCGTAGCAGGCCTTGCGCTGAGTATGGGAGCACCGTAACTCCCTAAAATGCCTGGAAAAATAAACTAACACCTAACGCATGCGTAATGTCTATCTACCTGTCAACCGCAATCCCCCACCGCAATAACTAATAAACTGTATTAACCCCTAAACTGCCATAGCCCACACCACAATAAACCTATTCTAGTATTAACCCCTAAACTTCCATAGCCACACCGCACTTAACCTATTCTAGTATTAACCCCTAAACCGCCATGGCCCACATAACCTATTAAATGTATTAGCCCCTAATCTGCCGCTACCGCCGCCACTATAATAAAGTTATTAACCCCTAAACCTAAGTCTAACCCTAACCCTAGCACCCCCCTAACTTACATATTATTTAAATACATCTAAATAATAATACTATTATTAACTAAATTATTCCTATTTAAAACTAAATACTTACCTATAAAATAAACACTGAGATAGCTACAATATAATTAATAATTACATTGTAGCTATTTTAGGATTTATTTTTATTTTACAGGCAACTTTGTATTTATTTTAACTAGGTACAATAGCTATTAAATAGTTAATAACTATTTAATAGCTACCTAGTTAAAATAATTACAAATTTACCTAAGTTACAATTACATCTTACACTACACTATCATTAAATTAATTAAATAAATTAACTACAATTACCTAAAGTTAAATACAATTAAATAAAATAAACTATAGTACAACCCCCCCCACTAAATTACAGGGAAAAAAAATTACAAGAAGTTTAAACTAATTACACCTAATCTAAGCCCCCTAATAAAATAAAAAAGCCCCCCAAAATAATAAAATGCCCTACCCTATACTAAATTACAAATAGCCCTTAAAAGGGCTTTTTGCGGGGCATTGCCCTTGAATTCCGATTGGCTAATAGGATTCTATCAGCCAATCAGAATTAATAATAACTAGTAAATAATAATAACTAGTATTTATATAGCGCCTTTCTCCCAGTGGGACTCAAAGCGCTTTTTCAGTGCTCACTCTCGGAATTAACCAAATCGGCAGCTGAATAGTAATAGTTGTTATTATTACCCAATTTAATGGTACTCATTTTATTGACCTCGGAAGGATGAAGGGCTGAGTCGGCCCTGCCGGGATTTGAACCTGTGACCTTGGATCTTTCAAACAGGCTTTATTGTAGTCAGGGTATTTACCAACTGAGCTACCTCACCGGCCTAATTAAGGTAGGAAAAATCCTATTGGCTTATGCAATCAGCAAATAGGATTGAGCTCGCATTCTATTGGCTGATTGGAACAGCCAATAGAATGGGAGGTCAATCCGATTGGCTGATTGTATCAGCCAATAGGATTTTTCCTACCTTAATTCCGATTGGCTGATAGCTGAATTCCGATTGGCTGATTATCAAAGCATGGACATGACCATTGTATACTTGGTGGGCACTGAATTTGTGAAAACAAGCATGTGCATGCCCTTGGATTTAGGAAAATGCTATAAACTTATGTAATAAACTATGCTATATGTTTACTGTTTCCTAAAACAATAATCTTGCGGTAAGATCCCTTCCTGGCTTAACATGCGGGGAGAATCTTTCCTTAAAGGTATATTAAACACTATATAAATGCTAGGTAGAATTATGCACTCTAAAAAATATATCTACATGTTATTCTCAAATATTTTTTTCTTTACGTTTCATTAGCTGTTTAAATATTAATAAAATAAGTTTAAAGTTTTAGTGTCTTTAAAACAATGGGAGCTGCCATGTTGTAACTTAGGAACAGGATGTGTGGAATTTAACATGATTCTGCACTTACATTTCTAACAGGAACTGAAAAGATCAGAATGGAATATAAGGAAAATGAAACAAAATAATTAATATATATATATATATTTTTTTTAATAAATCATTTTTATTGAGGTTGTATATGTATTTTACAACGTATGCAATGCAAAATGAATACACAGTATAAAGACATAGCGTTGCACTCAGGAATACAAAAACTTTGTGAGAGGAGGCTGAAAAGTACCTCATCTCTTAAAACCTCGTTTTTACAGAGGTCACCTTTTGTTTACATAATTTCTTTCTCTGGGTCTTCTGACTGTTCCACAATAAACAATGAAGGCGTGACCTTTGAGATAACAGTTTAGTCTACTAAGGCACCTTGCCAGTACAGTATTACGGACTCTAGTGGAGGGAGATGTCAAGTCTCCCCTCTGCTTAAATATATTGATACAGTGAGGCTATCTGGTTTCCTCCGCACCTGGGTCATCGGGGGAGGCTTAAAGGGACACTGAACCCAAATTTTTTCTTTCGTGATTCAGATAGAGCATGCAATTTTAATAAACTTTCTAATTTACTCCTATTATCAATTTTTCTTCGTTCTCTTGCTATCTTTATTTAAAAAAGAAGACATCTAAGATTATTTTTTTTGATACACGACTTTTTATTGGTGGATGAATTTATCCACCAATCAGCAAGAACAACCCAGGTTGTTCACCAAAAATGGGTCGGCATATTAACTTACATTCTTGCATTTCAAATAAAGATACGAAGAGAATGAAGAAAATTTGATAATAGGAGTAAATTAGAAAGTTGCTTAAAATGTCATGCTCTATCTGAATCACCTAAGAACATTTTTGGGTTCAGTGTCACTTTAAGGGTCGCATACCGGGAATCATCTAGGGTCTGGTACTGCATGGGGAGTAGGGGGTCTCATCTGTTGGCTACTACTCTAATCTGATTGGTCAGTCTGACTATGGAATTTTACGGGTCCAAAGCGATTCCCACAGTTCCCATATAAGGCAGTAGTCATTCAGTTGTCTACGTTCTCTAAAGACATAGTTTTCCATATTTTTAATATGGTTTACACAGTCCACTACTCCCTGTCATCTGGGGGGTTGGCTCATTTTCCAGTTTCTTGCGATAAGCAATTTAGCGGAGGTGAGAATACACAGGAGTAAGCTTTGTTTGGTTTTGGGGAGTCTGTCTATTCCTAAGTGTAATATTGCAAGGACCGGAGTTAGAGCTTCCAATAAGTCTATATTGTTAAAGGTCTTTTTCACTTTGCGCCAATAGCTTTCCAGTTTTGGACATGTCCACCAGACATGGAGGGGGGTCCCCAGCTCTCCGCATTCTCTCCAGCACATTGGTGAGTGATCGGGGAAGATTTTCTGCAATTTTGTTGGCACCAAGTGCCACCTTGTGATTATTTTGAAATACAAGTTTTTTTTTAATTAAATACAATTTATCAATTTATATTACCATCTCAAAGTGTTTAATGTCCCTTTAATAAGTTGTGGTATGAATATACAGATCTTTGGTTTTAGGTATAATTTGAGTGCATACAATATTGTCCTTATTCCTTCCATAATGCACTACAGATGCAAAAGACAGGGATTTTTAATCTAGTACGTATAGAAACTTTAACTCCACTTTACCCATAGTGTTGTTTGCACAATATTACATTTGAAAACATTCAGAAACTGACATAAGTCAATAAAGGATAAAATCATAAAAAACTCACAAAGTGATCCCAGAGTTCCTGGGATTTTAGATTGTATGAATATCTTTACTCTTTAGTGAAGATCAGGTGTGCACATAAACAAATATAGCTTATGGGCGGACCTCCTAATCATGGTCTTCTATACGCTATTATTTTAGTTTGTATATTTGATATGTCTTATTATGGCCTCTGAGAAACATTTCCATATTCAGTCTATAATTGTTTTTATAAAACCTAATCTTTCAGACTAGACGTATTTTCCTCCTGTGCACATGTCTAATACAAATGGCAGTATTCCTACAGATCACTTGCCAGGTTGTTACTGTTTCATTATTTATCCAGATAGGTATTTGACCAAATAGACCAGCTGTTCTATAAACTCAGTCCAGATTGGGTGTCTGCAGCACAGACAAAAGCCAGCACTTATTTACAGTCCTCATAAATACTGATTGTTCACAAGGCATCCTGAAAAATAAAATTAAAACCTGGTGTGAAGCTAAAATTATTATTAGTATAATACTTTATTTATGAAGCACCAATATATTCATAAAACAATGATATAAAAAAGACAACATTTTACAAACACATACAGGAGGAATTGAGGGCCCTATTCCATGGGAATTTACAATCTAGAAGGGTAAAATGACTGTCTAATTCTTTCCCTGTTAATCTTAGTGAAAGAATACAGTAAAATGTCATTAAAGGAACACATAACCCCAAAATTCTCCTTCATGATTGAGATAGAGCATACATTTTTAAACAACTTTGCCTTTTACTTCTCTCATCTAATTTGCTTAGTTCTGTTGGTATATTTTGTTGAAAAGCATTCCTGGGTAGGCCTGGGTGCTAGCTGCTGATTGGTGGCTGCACATATATGCCTCTTATAATTGGCTCAGCTACCTCCCAGTAGTGCATTGCGGCTCCTTCAACTAAGGATATCAAGAGAATTAAGCAAAATTGATAATTGAAGTATATTGGGAAATGGTTTAAAACGGTATGCTCAATTTGCACTATGAAAGAAAACCTTTGGGTTTCATGTCCCGTTAAGCCTTGTTGATTTTATAAGATGATAAAACGCAATAGCAGGAGGGCTATACTAGATGCCAACTGCCAACAAGTTTGTAGAAGTAAAGAACTATTGCAACTCCAACAGTTTCTTCCTATAAGTAATACAAAACAAAATAAATTCTGAGTCCTACATTAGTGAGTCTGGATTTTTTTAGGGACAAGCACAAGGGAAAACTTCTACCTCACAAAATGTATGATGAACGCGGGCTCTTTATTAGAGCAAAAAGAGAAAATCTTTAGAGTTAATCTTAAAAGGATGTTTAACACCTGGTGCTTTTGTGTAAAAATTGTGCTTGTTCCATATTCCTTAGGAGGTTAAACTGACCTGCAAATGCTGCAAATAAAGCATTTAGGCAGTTTGCAGCAGTTTAGAAACCTAGGTTACAGATTTTGCTTTTTGACACCTCTTGGGGGCTTTGGACAAGTCATAATGAGTATTCAATACACAAAATATCCAATTTCTCTTAGCAAATGCATCTTTCTTTTGTTATCCTTTTGTTGAAACTTCCATGAGAGAATACTGAGGAAGGCTCATAAGTGTGCACATATAACCTCAAAACACATTCACTCTTCTGAATAGCAAAGATCCAACAAAGGATACCAAGAGAATGAGGTAACATTCAAAATAAATGAAATCAAAATTCTTATTTATATTGTACACCCTATCTTTTATGATTCAATAAAGTTTTATTTTGACCTCTATGTCCCAGGGATATGAAACCCATACATTTTATTTTGTGATTCAGACAAAGCAGACCATTTAAAGAAAAGTTCCAATTTACTTCTGTTATCAAATTTGTTTTGTTCCCGTGATAATTTGTGTTAACGGGATACCTAGGTAGGCGTCTGAGGAAATAGTGTTGCCATCTAGTGCTCTTGCAAATGGATAACATTCTGGCAAAACTGTTGCCATATAGTGATCCAGAAATGGCTCGGCTCCTAAGCATATGTCCCTACTTTTCAACAAAAGATATCAAGAGAACAAAGAAAAATGATAATAGAAGTAAATTAGAAAATTATTTAGAATTGTATGCTCGATCTAAATCATGAATGAACATATTCTGGGTTTCATGTCCTTTTAAGCCCATATCTCAGAACATTTCACAAGTATTTAGCCCAGGTCTAAATCCCTAAATCTGGAATTCCAAAATCCAGAATTATTCTGAAATCCAGACCTTTTAATTCATAAAAAAAAATCACAAAGTGCCATCTCCCTAGTAAGTCACAGTCTTCTCTGCGTCTTTGGTTTGTTTGTTGTGTTCTGATTACCGTATTGTATTATATTTATGATGTATTCAAAATAATATAAACCAAAGGGTTAGACCTGACTTATTTTACTGGCTGTATCTGTGAGGTTTTCATCTGTTTAATAGTGAAAAATGTATTAATGGTAAAACACTGTATGACTGCTGAAATCATTGTAGAGCAGAAATTAACACTGTTTTTTTCTTCTCTCTCTCTTGTAGGTAAGTTTGGCCATGTTTCTATCTACGTTGTACCCAAGGAAGGTATAGTGATCAGTTTGTGCGGTGCTGGTTCCCTCTGTGACCATTGTATATGTGGTGTTCTGGATGTAATTGTGCAAAGCTTCATGGGAAATGAAAGGTATAGTGATCAGTTTGTGCGGTGCTGGTTCCCTCTGTGACCATTGTATATGTGTGTGTTCTGGATGTAATTGTGCAAAGCTTCATGGGAAATGAAAGGTATAGTGATCAGTTTGTGCGGTGCTGGTTCCCTCTGTGACCATTGTATATGTGTGTGTTCTGGATGTAATTGTGCAAAGCTTCATGGGAAATGAAAGGTATAGTGATCAGTTTGTGCGGTGCTGGTTCCCTCTGTGACCATTGTATATGTGTGTGTTCTGGATGTAATTGTGCAAAGCTTCATGGGAAATGAAAGGTATAGTGATCAGTTTGTGCGGTGCTGGTTCCCTCTGTGACCATTGTATATGTGTGTGTTCTGGATGTAATTGTGCAAAGCTTCATGGGAAATGAAAGGTATAGTGATCAGTTTGTGCGGTGCTGGTTCCCTCTGTGACCATTGTATATGTGTGTGTTCTGGATGTAATTGTGCAAAGCTTAATGGGAAATGAAAGGTATAGTGATCAGTTTGTGCGGTGCTGGTTCCCTCTGTGACCATTGTATATGTGTGTGTTCTGTATGTAATTGTGCAAAGCTTCATGGGAAATGACAGAAGTCAGGTTATTGCCATAAATAGATCTCTTGACTTTTGAATATTCTTTGTTGTGAGTGTTTGGAATTGTGCATGTGCCCCGCGGTATAGTATCTAAACTAAACAGGGGGATATTATCGGTACATCAATCTCCAGTTTTCTATTTCTGTATTTGTATTATTTTAATTTACAATTATAAACCTGTTGTTTGTTTATTTTATTTTTTTGTGTAAATTCAATTTGAGTTTTACCAACCTCAGTTAAATCTTTTTTCTAAAACATGACATATTGTTTCTCACTAGCACTGATTATGTTCTATTTGACACCTTGTCAATGTAACCTTTAATTAGTTTTTATGTATAAATGCTACATGTAAGACTGGATTGAAGAATTGTTGTTACCTGTTTACAGTGTACTGGGCTCTACAAGAGACCCTAGCACTAAAACTGGGCAGTTGGCACTTTTTTTTATTTTTAAAATAGAGAGCCCCCTTCTTCCATCGTCATGACAACAGTGCTCATCTTAACCATATGCATGGGGGATAGTGTACTCCCCTCGCTCAACCCAATAATACACAATGAGGAATAGGAGACCCTTTGTTTTAAAGGCTATCATTACCTTTCAAAATATTAATGCTGTCTGTCCAGCTGGCAGGTGATTGTGAATGAAAAATACCTCTTGAGTGGGGTCAGATGTCCTATCACCCCCTCCCTGCAGTAATAATAAGAATAATAAAAAAAAACAACTAATTTTAAAGATTCATTTCATGTTGTTAATGTGTCAAGGGATTGTTATACTAATAGCAATCACCTGGCAGTGTGCTCTAACAGGATAGTAGGATTTTGAGATATACATTTGTTTACAGTTTTAGAAACACAGCTTTAATAGGAGTGTTTTACTATTTCCTCAGTTCTAATACTGAATGGAAGCAAGCCAGGATTTTCTGTCAGGTTAACCTTATGTATGGGCATGTCTCCCCCTACTGGAGATAAACGTGTATTAAACTGATTTTATGGTTTGAAATTTGTTGATACAGCATGAGCTATTTGATGATCTCATTCATGGCATGGTTTATACTGTATGTGTGTCAAGGACAGTCTGTATGTGGCATATAATATCTATTCGATTTGTACTTATATATATATATATATATATATAGATAGATAGATAGATAGATATATAGATAGATATATAGATAGATAGATAGAGATATATATATATTTGCTTCCAAGTTTCAATACATAAGCACTGATACATTAGTTCAATAGGCTGAGCTAAAACAGTAAATAAAAAAAATAAAAATGCTCACGTTGCTTCCAGAAACCCTTTGCCAGCTGTTTGCTATTATTATAATATATATATATATATATATATATATATATATATATATATAATATATTTTTTTTTATAAGGAGACAACATATTCCGCAGTGCTGTCTATGGGTACAATTCATATAATTAAAGGGACAGTCTACACCCAACCATAAATTTTACTTACCTTTGTAAACACGTAAAATAAGGCTCCTGCACCAGGCCCATCATACAGCAGCTGAAATATAGTAGCTGAAACTGTAAAAAAGTTTTTGTTTCTAAACAGCCGAAAATGTCTGCTAGGCTCCGCCCACCTCTTGTGTGCAGATTGTTATGTTAGGTTTTCTCCAGTTACCATCAACTTGTAAATAAGTTGTCATGCTTGCACACGCTGATTAACGCATGCGTGGTTGAAACATTGGTGTGTTGCTCATTAACCATTCCCCAATATTGTAGTTTGTAATTTTCGTTCTGTTAGAGTACATTTTTTAGCACCACTCTGCTACATAGCACTGTATTTGAATAGCGATAGGTTTTCTCCCTCTTTCCAGTCTCTAATCCCCCCTCTCATTTTGACTGCTGTTGGTTACTAGTTTATCCTACACCTCTTCCCTCATTTTTTCTTTTCTTTTGCTGGGCATTTTTATTATTTGAGCCTTGGAGATATACTGCTGCTCAAGTTAAAGCATAAATTAGGAATATTAAAATATATAAATATTAACACCACAGACATTGACACACAGCAGGAGTAATAAAAACCTGCTCACATCAAGAACAAAAATTCAGTCTCTGAGACCACAGAGTTGCGCTGCCCTGGAGAGACTGCAGTGCTATCTTGAACTACAGTCTACACAGCAAGCTTTTACCCTGTATTTTTAATTGTGCCTGTCGCTCCTGCATTTAAAGATTTGCCTGCAGACTGCAGTGTCTTCTAAGGTTGTGTTTAAAAAACTTTGAAACAGCCGATGTCTAGCGAACATATGACTTTTCACACATCACTACACAAGGGGTCGTCTGCACATCTATTTACCACATTTGAATTATTTAAAATACAAACCCAATCCCTCACACTTATCACATGTGTCTGTAAATGTACAGACGACCCCTTGTCTTGTCATATGTGAAGGATCAAGTGTTCCCTGTACAACGGCTGCTTCAAAGGATAATGGCAGAAGTAAAACAAAACAAACAAAAAAAAAAATACAACTCTTATCTAAAAGAAAAGCAGCAACCTGAGGCTGGCATGATTCTGAGCTGCCGACACAGAATGATAGCCAAGGTTTGCTCAATAGGTATTTGCAGATTCTAGGGCTAAGCAGTGCAAAAGAATATCCTAAAAACAAATTAAAAGAAGGCGCCCATAGTGTAATATGTTCACAAAATACAGCAGGACAAGTAAGTATAATAGTTTCCACTCACATTTGATGAAGCACTTTCAAGTGCTATACTCGCATGCCAGATATTTAGTGAGTAGTCTGGCTAACTCCTCTCCTGTATCACGAACCGAATGCAGTATCACATTCACCTTAGGTAAATCAGAAAGAGGAACACATAGCGTAGTATGTTTAAAAAGTGTATGTATACAAATCAAACAATACTGGTTGCGCTCACATTTGTGAAAGCACTTTCAAGTGCTGTATAGGCAGGCCAGACATTCAGGAATAGTCTGGCTAACTTTCTTCCCGTGTTCAGGAGCCAGGTGCAGGAATTCCTTTCTTCCACACGATAAAAATTGGAACCAAAAAGTAAGTGTAAAATAAAGGGTTGATACAAAAAAGTAAAAACAATGATTTATTGTATCAAACTATTATACAGCGACGCGTTTCTCAGTGGATACACGGTTTCCTTAGGCTGATATTCAACAATACATTTGTAAAAGCCTTTTATACACATAAGATCCAATCAAATCAAGTTAAACCTCCCCCTTCTTAGAATTGGCGCTAAACTAACATTGAGAACCGATGTGTGTATATTCATTTTATAGTTGTCTCTTTTACTTAACCATTTTATGGCAATAGGTTAGGTAGAAGCTAATTTAAACCGAGAAGTTTGTAGTTATGCAAAATTTTTCTTAGACAAAATACAGTCCGTGAATAGATAAACCTCTGTTATGATTGGCTTTAGTTCCGATCACGTGACGCACTGTCGATGAGTGGTAAATACGTCACCCGGGGAAATCCTAATGAAAGGATATTTTTTTGCGGTCACCTGTACGGAATAGAAGCTGTAAACATAGACATAAATAAATGGATATTTGCTGATGAGTACTTACTATTATCAGATCTATCCCAATCACAAACCTTACTATGTTAGCCTATGGCAGTTGTATATACAATGATATAAGTCAAATGTGGACATTTCATTCCCCATCAGGATTTGACACTAATTAAAAGTCTTACTAATCCTCAGAAAAGAGAAATTGTAATTATGAGATAACTGTGCTGTCACGTATAAATATGACAGCCTGTGTGAAGGAAATGACTATTGTTATCAAATCTGTCATATACTTACGTTTGGCAATAGATTGTATGATACTTTTTGGTGATTCTTGGTTATCAAATATGGACTCCCATTGCATAACCAAGATCTCCCCTATTAACCTGTATATATAATATATTATGTGTAACCAAACTATGTTATATTTTAAAGTGTTGACAATAAACAATATCTAAACTAAACACGACCCATTAGTACCGGACTTGCGCCGAGTCATAACTGGATATATGTATTTAATCTAATTAAATATATATCGATAACATTATATATTTGTATACCCATAAGGAATTGGACATTATACGGTATCACTGTGTGTGTATGTTGATATACATATATTTTGTATTATTGTAAATCACAATTTAGTCATATTAATATTAGTGTCTGTTCAGAATTAGACGTAACTTTATATTTTACATAGGCGCACCTATTATCTTCCTGTATTTGGTTGATTTATCTAATAAGTGCAGAAGAATACATGCTTAAGATTAAAAAAAAATAGCTCAAGCAATGTATGTAAAAGGATAGTTTCAGTGGGAAGTGGAAGGCATAATATTTTCTAGGATTAAGTAAATATCAGAAAAAAATGCTTACAGCTAAAAAAATACCTATTAAGAATGTTTAAATAAAAATGTAATCTATTAAATGTTTCTTTTATTAAAAAAAATCACTATAATGTATGTATGCAGCAGCTGTGTGTGTGAATGTGCTTCTTTGTGCGTGTAAATGTGCTTCTTTGTGTGTATGTGTATGTGCCTCTTTGTGTGTGTGTGTATGTGCCTCTTTGTGTGTGTGTGTGTATGTGCCTCTTTGTGTGTGTGTGTATGTGCCTCTTTGTGTGTATGTGCCTCTTTGTGTGTGTGTGTGTATGTGCCTCTTTGTGTGTGTGTGTGTGTGTGTGTGTATGTGCCTCTTTGTGTGTGTGTGTATGTGCCTCTTTGTGTGTGTGTGTATGTGCCTCTTTGTGTGTGTGTGTATGTGCCTCTTTGTGTGTGTGTGTATGTGCCTCTTTGTGTGTGTGTGTATGTGCCTCTTTGTGTGTGTGTGTATGTGCCTCTTTGTGTGTGTGTGTGTACGTGCCTCTTTGTGTGTGTGTGTATGTGCCTCTGTGTGTGTGTGTGTGTATGTGCCTCTTTGTGTGTGTGTGTATGTGCCTCTTTGTGTGTGTGTGTATGTGCCTCTTTGTGTGTGTGTGTATGTGCCTCTTTGTGTGTGTGTGTATGTGTGTGTGTGTGTGTGTGTGTGTGTATGTGCCTCTTTGTGTGTGTGTGTATGTGCCTCTTTGTGTGTGTGTGTATGTGCCTCTTTGTGTGTGTGTGTATGTGCCTCTTTGTGTGTGTGTGTATGTGCCTCTTTGTGTGTGTATGTGCCTCTTTGTGTGTGTATGTGCCTCTTTGTGTGTGTGTGTATGTGCCTCTTTGTTTGTGTGTGTATGTGCCTCTTTGTGTGTGTATGTGCCTCTTTGTGTGTGTATGTGCCTCTTTGTGTGTGTGTGTATGTGCCTCTTTGTGTGTGTGTGTGTGTGTGTGTGTATGTGCCTCTTTGTGTGTGTGTGTATGTGCCTCTTTGTGTGTGTGTATGTGCCTCTTTGTGTGTGTGTATGTGCCTCTTTGTGTGTGTGTGAATGTGCTTCTTTGTGTGTGTGTGTGTGTGTGTGTGTGTATGTGCCTCTTTGTGTGTGTGTGTGTATGTGCCTCTTTGTGTGTGTGTATGTGCCTCTTTGTGTGTGTGTTTATGTGCCTCTTTGTGTGTGTGTGTGTGTGTATGTGCTTCTTTGTGTGTGTGTGTATGTGCATCTGTGTGTTTGAATGTGCCTCTTTGTGTGTGTGTGTGTGTGTGTGTGTTTATGTGCATCTGTGTGTTTGAATGTGCCTCTGTGTGTGTATGTGCATCTGTGTGTTTGAATGTGCCTCTTTGTGTGTATTTGTATGTGCATCTGTGTGTTTGAATGTGCCTCTTTCTGTGTATGTGCAATTGTGTGTATGTGCATCTGTGTGTGTGTTTGTGCATTTATGTGTGTGTATGTACATCTGTGTGTTTGAATGTGCCTCTTTGTGTGTGTATGTGCATCTGTGCATGTGTGTGTGTGTGTGTGCATCTGTGTGTTTGAATGTGCCTCTTTCTGTGCATGTGCATGTGTGTGTGTGTGTATGTGCGTGTGTGTGTATGTGCATCTGTGTGTTTGAATGTGCCTCGTTGTGTGTGTATGTGCATGTGTGTATGTGCATGTGTGTGTGTAAATGTGCCTCTTTGTGTGTGTGTGTGTATGTGCATCTGTGTGTTTGAATGTGCCTCGTTGTGTGTGTATGTGCATGTGTGTGTGAATGTGCATGTTTGTGTGTGAATGTGCATTTGGATGTGTGTGTGATTGTGCATCTGTTTGTGAATGTGCATTTGGATGTGTGTGTTTGTGTCTGAATGTGCATCTGTGTGTGTATGTGCTTGTGTGCGCACAACTGCATGTGCTAATAGGAAAACATTTTTAAAAAGTAACAAACACCATCCTACTCAATTAAAGTTTTAAAATCTAATGTAAAAAGGCACTGATGAGGTGTTTTTTGGCATCTCATAGATTACATAAATTTATTGAAAACCCTGTGAAAATGTTGGAAAGGTAACAGTCAATTTGATCCTTTTGCACATGTGGCATGTTCTGAAGTAGAACACAATGATAACAAAGTTATTGCCACTATAGAACAGATAATATTGCAAACATTTGATTTAGATTATTAATATTTTTATTAATTCTACCCATTAAATTAAAGGGACATGAAACCCATTTCTCTTGTTAAGTGTATCCAGTCCACGGATCATCCATTACTTGTGGGATATTCTCCTTCCCAACAGGAAGTTGCAAGAGGATCACCCACAGCAGAGCTGCTATATAGCTCCTCCCCTCACTGCCATATCCAGTCATTCTCTTGCAACTCTCAACAAAGATGGACGTAGTAAGAGGAGAGTGGTGTATTATAGTTAGTTTTTTAACTTCAATCAAAAGTTTGTTATTTTTAAATGGTACTGGAGTGTACTGTTTCATCTCAGGCAACATTAGAAGAAGAATCTGCCTGTGATTTCTATGATCTTAGCAGAAGTAACTAAGATCCACTGCCGTTCTCACATATTCTGAGGAGTGAGGTAACTTCAGAGGGGGAATGGCGTGCAGGTTTTCCTGCAATAAGGTATGTGCAGTTAATATATTTCTAGGGATGGAATTTGCTAGAAAAATGCTGCTGATACCGGATTAATGTAAGTTAAGCTTTAAATGCAGTGATAGCGACTGGTATCAGGCTTATTAACAGAGATACATACTCTTATAAAAGTGTAATATAAAACGTTTGCTGGCATGTTAATCGTTTTTATATATGTTTGGTGACAAAACTTATTGGGGCCTAGTTTTTTTCCACATGGCTGGCTTGATTTTTGCTAGAAACAGTTTCCTAAAGCTTTCCACTGTTGCAATATGAGTGGGAAGGGCCTATTTTAGTGCTTTTCTGTGTAGCTAAAAATACTGACAGAGACATTCAGCTTCCCTCTGCATGATACAGGACATCTCTGAAGGGCTCAAAAGGCTTCAAAGTCGTGTTTGAGGAGGGTAACAATCACAGTAGACTGTGGCAGTTGTTGTGACTGTGTTTAAAAAACGTTTTTGTCATTTATTATTCTGTTTTTGTTATTAAGGGGTTAATCATCCATTTGCAAGTGGGTGCAATGCTCTGCTGACTTGTTACATACACTGTAAAAATTTTGTTAGTGTAACTGCCTTTTTTCACTGTTATTTCAAATTTTGTCAAAATGTATTTCTCTTATAAGATAAGATTATCTTAGCTGAGAGCTTGTAAGTGAGTGCTGGGTTTTCTCTGTGTGTTGTATTAATTTGTTTTGTAATTTTCTCTATGGTTCTTGCACCCAGACCTGTCTGGGGTTAACTGCTTGTGGCTCTGGGGACAGCACAGCTTCCTGTGAGTGCCAGTGGCACCCAGGGCTGAGCATGTTGCAGGGTCATATGATGTGTACCCGGTCCGGTATGAGAGTGCAGTTCCCTTCCGTGTTTTGTATATGTCTAGGGTGGTTACATATTCCTGTGCACCCTTCCCTTGTTTTCAGTTTGTTTGGATTTGAAAGCTTGCATTGTGCGGCTGTTTTAGAGTCTCAGGTATTGGAAAGGACTTTGACGTGGTACCTGAGCTTGTCCCATTTGGCCAGATGCAGTGACTAACCTTTCCATTTTTGCTTTTAAATCTTAGCTGAGAGCTTGTAAGTGAGTGCTGGGTTTTCTCTGTGTGTTATATATATATATATATATATATATATATATATATATATATATATATATATATATATATATATATATATATATGTGTGTGTTTATAAAACTGGTGATGGTAGCTGCACATATGTCTCTTGCTGTTGGCTCATCAGATTTGTTTAGAATTCTATTGCTTCTCCAGAACCTTCACTTCAACAAAGGATACATCAGACCAAAGCAAATTGGATAATAGATATAAACTTGAAAGGTTTTCAAAAGTTCATCCTCTATCTGGATCATTAACATTTAAAAAAAACTAGATTCTGTCATATTCACATAGAGAAAAGCACACAAATAGACCAAGTCACACACATAGAAACTCTCTCTCTCTCTCTCTCTGACACACGTACACAATAATGCAGTTAAGCATACACAGAGAAGCACTCACTCAAACAGAGAAACACTCTCTCACCACACCAAGAAACGCTGTCTCACAGACCCACAGCAAAAACTGACTCTCACACACACAGATAAATGCTCACTCTCACACACAAACACATACACAGAAACACTCTCTCTCTTTCACACACAGAGAAATACTCAGATAAACACAGAAAAACTCACGCAGAGCAACACTCAGACACACACATAGCAAAACACAGATACACACCCACACAGAAACACTTATTATCTCTCACATACACTCAGAAACACACACACAGTAAAGCACAGAAACACTACTCTCTCTCTCACACACACACACACACACACACAGTAAAGCACAGAAACACTACTCACACACACACACACACACACACACACAAACAGAAAAGCACAGAAACACCACTCACACACAGAAACACACACATAGAGAAACTCTCTCTTGAATAGACTCGAATAGACTTCTGTCAGCAGGAAAGATTAAGTTCTTAAACTCAGGAAAATATGGCCACCAGGCTCTATAATGCATCTGTACCTTTTCTTGCAATATAAGGTGTTTTGTCCTCATGTCACTTAGCAGCATCTCATAGGTTTGTCTGTGGTCTAACTCTAAAGCAGTGAACATGTAAAATTTTTATTTTCCCCTTCTTACCCCCCCAGCAACACTATTGAAAGCATTTGAGGACCTTGATGCATGTCAAAGCACAAGTTATAAAATGAGTTAATATGATTGAATTTGTTTTATCCAGCTATGTCATCAAGCAGATAGCTTTTTCACAAACAGACCAAGTGAAAGTAGAAATTTCATTTTGCTCTCGCCCAGGGTTTCCAATGTTCATTCTTAATGTCTGGAGACCTGTTGAAGCCCATGTATCAGCCCGGCAAAAGGGTGCATTTCCCTTACTTAAAGGGACACTGTACCCAAATGTTTTCTTTTGTAATTCAGAAAGAGCATGCAATTTTAAGCAACTTTCTAATTTACTCCTATTATCAAATTTTGTTCGTTCTCTTGCTATCATTATTTGAAAAAGAAGGCATCTAAGCTTTTTTTTGGTTTCAGTACTCTGGACAGCACTTTTTTATTGGTGGAAGAATTTATCCACCAATCAGCAAGGACAACCCAGGTTGTTCACCAAAAATGGGCCGGCATCTAAACTTACATTCTTGCATTTCAAATAAAGATACCAAGAGAATGAAGAAAATTTGATAATAGGACTAAATTAGAAAGTTGCTTAAAATTTCATGCTCAATCTGAATCACGAAAGAAAATTTTTGGGTACAGCGTCCCTTTAAGAATCTAGCACAGGGAAGTACAAAAAAAAAAAATCTTCATTAAAAATAGCTTGCAGATCCTCCCTGTGCTGGGCACACTTTTAAAAGCCATGTGCACTAGAATGTAAAGTGCTGTGCGTGCACACCTAATAGGGAATGATGTCTATGAGAGAAGTGCTGTTTGGCCTGTCTTGCACATTGGTAAAGCTGTGTCAGCCAATTTAAATCTAAACCACACTATTCCAGTCAAAACGTTGGCATAGTAGTATTTTTTTTTCTTTGTCCCTAATGATCCTACCCTGAAAACTTAACTGGTGAATGATTAGTTCATTATAATAATTTACTAACCTATTTTTAATCACCACATTTTCACTTATTCATATCTGTTATGTGCAGTAATTACACAAGGTGCAAGACGCCTTGTCATCATTTTAATGTCAATCAGTTTTCAAATCAAGGCTTAAAGCTACGCCACAATAATCTTAATTGTAAGAGGCTTATTTCTCTGACCTCGTTGAGACTGACTGTGTTGGCAGCTTTATATTTAATGATTTAAACAGATCTCACAATCCAAACAAACGTCTGTTTTGAAAGAAATATGGTGTGCTGTTTTATATCATGTTAGGGAATGCTAGTTCAAAACGTCATCATCTGTTCAGTTCAGCTCATCGTGACACATTATTTAGCCAACACCTTTTGTGGAAATATATTTGTGCCAAGTGAGCAAATATCTAATGTTGATCTATGTGCTTTGTTAAAATTTACACTGTCCATCTCAACCAGATATTTTATATTAACAGGACACACATTTTTTCTTTCATGATTCAGGTAGAGCATCCCATTTTAAACAACTTTCCATTTTAATTATATTATCACATTTACTTCATTCTCTTTGTATCATTTGTTAAAGGAGACACCGAACCTTACTGGGACCTAGCTTAACACATTGGGTCAGTGACAAGAGGCACATGAGACATAAGTGCACTAACCAATGAGCAGCTAGCTGCCAGTATTGCATTGCTGCTCCTGAGCCTAATTTTTCAACAAAAGATAACACAAAAATGAAGCAAATTAGATCACAGAAGTAAAATTGGAAAGTTGTTTAAAATTCTGTGCACTATCTAAATCATTAAAGGGGAATGAACCCCATTTTTTTCTTTCATGATTCAGATAGACTCATACAATTTTAAACAACTTTGCAATTTAGCTCAATTATTAAGTTAGCTTTGTCTCGTGATATCCTTTGTTGAAGGAGCAGCAATGCACCATTGGGAGCTAGCTGAATACATAAATTAAGCCAATGATAACAGGCATATACAGTACTGTGCAAAAGTCTTAGGCCGCCATTATGATTAGTTGTTTTAGTAATGGTATAATGACCATATATAATTATTTATCAGTCTCTTTATTAGAATACAACCAGAAAATACAGGATATGTGAATGCAGTATTAAAAATAAAATACAAAAATCAGAAAAAACTGCTTCTATAGGCTAAAGTGGCAAGTATTTAGTGTGACCTCCCTTTTCACTTGAGCAATAGCAGGAACCTGGCTCTCATAAACCTAAATGGAATGGAACCCTAATGAATGTCATTGCTAACACCAGTATTTGTCCTACTATTTCATGTTAAAATGACTGCTGTGAAAAAGATTTATTACACCAGGTTTGTGCAAGACATGCTTGAGCATTACATACACATGTGGTATGAGTTTAATTCATTGGAAGCTTGCTAATAAGACCAACTTTCAATTACATAATTCCATTCAAAATGCCAAAGATCACAGTATTTGACAGACATAAAATCATACTTTTGCACCAGAAAGATCACTCTCAAAGGGAAATCAGCAAACAAACTGGATACTCAAGATGTGGTATTCAAGCTGTGTGAAATTTGAAGAATCAGGAGAGGTCAAGGACAAAAAAAAACTAGAAGGCCCAGAACACTTTCAAAAATCTGATTAGAAGTTTCTCAGGGTTTCTTCGTTGAGGGACCGGAAGAAGTCCTGCAAGGACCTGTCTCAGCATCTGGCAGCTTCATCGGAATGCCAAGTTCACCCTTCTACAGTCCAAAGAAGCTTGATCAGAAATGGGAAGGGTAGCAGCCAAGAAACCACTTTTTCAGAAGGGGAACAGAGTGAAAAGCTAAGATATGCTAAAGCTCAGAAATACTGTAATAAAGATCAGTGGAAAAGAGTATTATGGAGTGACAAATCCAAGTTTGAAATTTTTGGGAAATTGTTGACATTGTGGGGCCGATTTAACAAATGTCGGACGAACATGATCCGCTATAACGGATCATATCTGCCTGACATCAATAAATGCTGACAGCATACGCCGTCTGCATTTATCATTGCACAAGCATTTCTTGTGAAATGCTTGTGCAATACCGCCCCATGCACATTCGTGGCCAATCGACCGCTAGCATGGGGTGTCAATCATCCCGATCGTATCTGATCGAGATCATTGCTGTCCGCCACCTCAGAGGTGGTCGAGTTAAAGTGAAGGTAAAGTTTTAGTTATTAAACTTCTTTCCCTGTAAATAGTATCCAAATAAATGTGAGTTTAATTCATCAAAATTTTCGTTTCGCTATATTAATGTATTTATTACCTCTTCTTTATCCGATTCATCAGACTGTTTAAACAGCCCGTTTTTTTGTTTTTTTTTCCTTATCCTGGTCACGTTTTTTTCTAAGCCAATAGAGACACTGGCCGTTAGGCGGCCGTCAAATTACGTCACCGCAAAACTCTAACTAATGCGCATGCGTTGTATTTACTTCCTATGTGTTAGGCTCAACGCGCGTTCTAGTTTTGCGCATGCGCTTTCCTCTATTCCTCTGGCTATGTCTTGTATTTTGTCAAAATAGGTCACGCAGGCGCAAATACAAATTACGGCGAGTGGTGCGCATGCGCAATTGCTCATGAAAACGTGAACGAGCTTTTGAATGACGTACAGAGCGGGTGGGACTGCTCTGTACATAATGTAATGAATAATCCGGAAATCAATGGAGGGAGGAGCAACAAACGGCCGGGAGAGTAAATATAACATGTTTATAACACTATAATCTATATACTTATATTTAAAAAAAAAAATAGCGATCATGTTATTTAGGACTTATATAATATATTACAGGCGACGAAACCACTAAACTTAACCTTCACTTTAAGGAGCAGCGGTCTTAAGACCGCTACTTCTTAACTTTTATATTTCAGGGAAAACTACGAGGGTAGATTGCAGCATCTTTCCTGGTTTGGGGCTGCATTTCTGCCAGTGGTGTTGCCGAATTGATGGGATCATGAATGCTGAAAAGTACAGACAGGTTTTAAATCATCATGTCATTCCTCCCGGAAAGTGCCTGATTGGGAATGGTTTTCAGCATGATAATGATCCCAAGCACACTGCTAATGTAGTGCAATTATATTTGGAGAGAAAAACAGCTGATAAAACACCCACAGTCAGTCCAGACCTGAATATTATAGAGGCAGAATAGGATCACCTGGACAGAGTAAGAAATAAAAGACAACCTAAATTTAAAGCAGAACTCTGAGACGTGCTGGAAGAATCCTGGTATAATATACCAGAAGATTACTTCAGAACAGTCTCCCCAAAAGAGTTCAAGATGTGCTTAGTGCCAAGGGAGGTCACACTAAATACTGACTTTTGCCTGAAGATTAGGGGTGCTGAAAATAATCTTTTTTTTTTTTTTTAAATAATTTTTTATTGAGACAATGGATAGAAATAACAGAAAAGGGAGTGTGTCCCAGTACAAGACAAATACAAAAAGAAAAATAACTGATAGAGATCACATATGAAAGGTACATAAGAATTAAGACATTGGTGTGCTAATATAGGATTTGTTAAGAGATTATCTAGACAATAGAGTTTCAATATTTAGAGTCAATGATATGGAAGATATCTAGGTTGAAAACAGAAAGATAACATTTGACGTAAGTTATAGCACCTACTTTATGACCTAAAAAACAGAATGCGCACAGTGAAATCAAAACATGTGTGACTGGGGCATATAGAAATGAAGTCTCAGTTTTATAATACAAGTAACTGGTGGTCCCTACTCTCAAATAAAAGATATTCTATACGCTGAAAATAGTGAGAGGAAGGGAGCTGGCATTTATCAGGCCTCACGTAGGCCTGCATATATAGGGGGATGAGGGATGCAGCGGGCAAGAGCCGCTCATAATGGGGGGGAGAGGGGAGAAGGGTAGGGGAGGGGGGGGCGGAGCTAGATAATTTGTCTTAAAAATATAAACTACAGGGCGATGTGAAATGGAATGGAATAATTAAGTTAGATAAGCTACAATGCTAGGCCTAGACCTACAAACAAATAGGAAGCTAACCTGGGGAACCTTCTAATTAGTATTGAGATTACAAGTATGTATAGATAATGTCTGTGTGGGGAAGATGCTTCTGGATTACGGGATGGCTTAGTTAATTGTTTGTAGTATTCATGACGTAGAGTTAGATAGAGGCTGAGGGAAACCAGGCGCACATCCTGCTAGTGAACGGTAGGGGGAGTAGTAAGATGACTGAGTATGCACTAATTAAGGGATAGAATTAAAACAAAACACCCTTTTAGACAGATATCTCTATCAACATGTATGCTGTTAAGTACAGCATACATATCTCAGATGAAGTTCACTAAATCAACTATTATGCTGAGCCGTGTCTTCCCAGTGAACACGGCCCAGCAGTGTCTATAATAACTAAAGGTGAGATTATATATTCTTAGACGAGATGTGGGATGGGGGAGTCATCTGCTAATGTAATAAAGTTTGCCTGGGATGGGAGAAGAAATCTTAATGAAGCTAGGTGGGGGAAAGACTAAAATAAGTAGGCTAGCTTAATTAAAGGGTTACTACTTGTATGTGTAATAATCTGCTGTAAATCTTGCTATTAAAGGTACTAAGCGGGCTGTTATATCTCCTAGAGTAATCTTATGAATACTCACATAACAACGTGACTTCTGTTACTTCTGAGGGACTCCTTAGTATTCTATCTGACTCGTCCGTCAGCTATATACTAGGGAGGTGAATATAATATGCATACTGTACTATTGTAATATGAACTATTAAACCTACTAAAGTGTTATAACAATTAACTCCTGTCATATCAAAGGTACTATATACATATAAACATACCATAAATAAGGAGTTCAACAGATATTAGCCTTTAAACAGAACTGTTTCTAAAAGTATATATATAACCTAGTAAGGGATATTCTGCATACTAGCATAAACAGTGATAAAAGTAATTGCAGTATTATATGAGCAAAAATAACTGAAGCGGAGTAAGCTAGTATTTCAATCCCATGAATATTCACGTAACAATGTGACTTCAGTTACTTCTGAGGGACACCTTTGTATTCTATCCTGCTCGCCTGTCATCTATATACTAGGGAGCTGAATATAATAAGTAAACTGTACTTATTGTACTATGTACTATTAAACCTGCTATAGCGGTTATACCAATTATCTCCTGTCACATACATATAAGCATACCATACATATGTGTGAGAAGCCTAAGGGGACCATAAAAAAGGCCCCACTTCCATTACAACTAAAACGGCAACCATACCTACATTATGCAATTATTAATAACACAGTGACACATTACATTATACCCCTTCTAACTCTTATAGCTTAATATAGATATATTTTAGTGCTAAAAAACAAAAAGGAAAGGAAAAAAAAAAAAACTGTCCTCTCTGGCTTTACATTTACTCAAACAAATTAGGTATGAGTCCAGAAACAAACAAGACATGTGTATATTAGCAGGGCTAAAGAGCCAAAGAAAAGATCCCAGGTTCTCAGAGTATTAACTCGTCATTTAGGAGTCCATTTTTATCAAGAGTTCAGTATATTGCTGTTTTGTAGTTATATGTCCTGTCACTGCTGTGCAGTATCTAGCCATAGGAAATGGCGGAACAGTTAATATGAATTCACCCAACACCAGATCTAAAAGTCAAAGGTATAGGAGCTGCTGAATAGCTCTGCCCGAGAGCCAAACTGTCACTTATGCCAGAATTATGAGGAGGACATGCCGCCATCATCGGTGCTGAGGGGGAAAAATCGCTAGGACCAGCAGGAGAATTATGTAGAGACAGCTCCCCTACTATCGTGCAAGCCAACCAGTATTTCCATATGTCAGCTAGTGGCGAAGAATGCTGAGGATTATTCTCTTCCTCCGTGAGCATGAGCCTGACATTCAGCTGAGGGGATAGTACAGTGCAGAGAGTACCCGAGATGAGCCGGATCGGTATCAGATTCCCTATAACTCTGTGCAATGTCAGGTATATGCAAGGAACCCAAATGTCAGCGTTAGATCGGATAACTGACAATGTCAAAGTTCTGGGTGATCTCAGGGGCTCCCTAGTGAATGAGGTCTCTGCAACAAAAGATAGTTTCCAGGCTAGGTAATCTCTTCGTGACAGCGGTGTGGAACTAGTTGGGGTCTGTATAGGAGTCTCCTCCCGGTGGTAGATTTTATAAGTCAGAATGGCCTCCTGAGACTGAGCTATAGGGCCCAAGTCACCATATGTGCGCATAATATCAAAGCGCGAAGCCTCCTTAGCCTTTATGTCGGCATGAGAAGTCAGTGGGTGACTGAGATCCGGGGTTCGCTCTGGGGTATCATAACCATGACTCACCATTAGCTTTCCAGCGAGGATCTCTGGGTCTTCCTGTATTATGAGTCCAGACAGAGTGTGGGGCTCCTCGGTTAGTACCCGGTAAGATTTCACTGCCTCATGTCTCAGCGACGGCGAGAGGGCTAATAATAAAGCTGCAAGGTCTTCCTTCATACTTTGAAAATGTCGCTCCAAACTTTGCTGACTTTGCTTTTCCCATCGATTAAGTGCTTCCATGTTGGCAAATCAATTTGGCTGCAACAGCATGTATAGTCTCTCCACGTGGCGTTAGCTAGTATCTAGTATCAGCTCCAGAGACACCAAATGTTATAGATTTAGTTTCCAGAAGTTAAGAATAGGCAATAGATGCTTGCTATTTTATCATAGTGAAGTTTAAATCCTTTGTGTATATTCTAAAACATTAAATTATATCAAAGGGCCTGGAGCTGCATATAAACACGTCTAGTCTCCTCAACAGCCGGCTCCGCCCCCCCCCGCTGAAAATAATCTTAATTGAGATGCACCAACACCACTTTGCTGTTCATGCGTCCAACCAGGAAGCTCATCCAATTGAGCCCAGGATGCAGAAAATAGCTTTTGACAATTTCTAAGGCAGCGTAGGTACCCGCTACAGCACCAATACACAGGCACACACAAAGCCGCCAGTGATATTGCGGCATACTGAATAAGCCCTCAGGTTGGTGGTCAGGTAAAACACAGGCACATATATAGCAATCAATGGTCTCCCTCCCTCTGCTCACAAGCCAATGCTGCTGTTCCGAGAAGAGAGCACCACGCCCTCCACTGATCTCTATGAACAGCCGTCAAACTCACGATAGTCTACTCACTCACTGTTTAATGTTTGGCTGTTCTTCCTCCCACTGCACTGTTATAGAAACTTCAACTCCTTCTGTCCTCAAACTTAGTCATAAATGAGTTGAACGCGCAAAAAAATGTCTTCTGATTTATTTTGCTCGTCTGAGCAAATACAATATGCTTCAATTATACCCTCATTTAATTATAATAAGCATATAATACTGCACTTCAGGGACAATTGCTTGTGTAGCCCGTCATTCTACAGACAGGATTATAAAGAGCTTTATTAACAACATGGATAAAGTTTCCAAAATATGAAAAATAAATTCCATGTCTTATCTGTTAAGTCTAAACCAGTACTTTACTCACAAGCAAGTTTATTATTTTCACTGCTGAATAGCGGCTGGAAAAGCAACAACACACACACACACACACACACATATATATATATAATATATATATCTATCTATCTATCTATCTATCTATCTATCTATATGTCTATATAAAATATATATATATATATATATAAAATATATATATAATATATATATTTTATATGTATATATATAATACACAAAACATGGAAGGGGACTGCACTCTCAGACTGAACTGGGTACACATCCCATGACCCTGCAACATGCTCAGCCCTGGGTGCTATAGCACTCTCAGGAAGCTGTGCTGTCTCCAGACTCACAGGCAGTTAACCCCAGACAAGCCTGGGTTTAAGGCCCATAGGGAAAATTACAAAATAAATTAATACAACAAACAGAGAAAGTCCTGCACTTGGTTATAAGCTCTCAGCTAAGATAAAAAGCAAAGCTGGAAGAGTTAGTTACCGCATCTGGCCAAATGGGAAATATAACACTTTCAAATTTACTTCCATTATCAAATTGTGCACAGTCTTTTTATATACACACGTTCTGGTAAACAATCTTCTACTGAGCATGTGCACAAGCTCACAGGGTATACATATACTAGTCTGTGATTGGATGATGACTGTCACATGATACGGGGGGGGGCGGAAAATGGGAGAAAAACATAAATTTGTCAGAAATAAATGTACTGCTTATGTGAAATTCAGAGTAAGTGCTATTGCATTGTCTTTTTATTATGTAATTCTACTGCATTCTAATGCATTGCAGTGGTCCTTTAAAAAGGGGCATAAAACCCAATAGTTATACTATTAGTATGGTGGAAGTGTACAGTGTAACGTACTATTTTAACACACTTTGCAATATAAAAAGTGTGTTTTTTACAAATGGCTGCTTTACCCCATTTAAACACTCAGATCTTGGTAGTAATCGTGATGCATCGCCAAATCGAATCGTTGACACGATTATCATAATCTAATCGAGTCTTGAGACTAGTAAAGATGCGCACCCCTACTGAAGATGCCATTTTGTTCTTAAAGTTGTGTTTTTTATGTTTTGTGTACATATTTCCTGTATTTTCTGTTTGTATCTTAATAAAGAGACCGGAAAATAAATATGAATGATCATTTATACTTTGCTAAAACAAGAAATGTAATGGTGGCCTAAGATTTTTGCACAGTACTGTATGTGCAGCCACCAATCAGAACCTAGCTTCCAGTAATGCTTTGCATTTGAAGCAAATTCGATAATAGAAATAAACTGGAAAGTTGTTGAATCATAAAAGAAAACAAATTTCGTTTCATATTCCTTTAAGGAAAAACTTTGGGTTTTTATGCCCCTTTAAATGGGAATTATTATTATTAAACAACTTTCTAATTTACTTCTATTATCTAATTTGTTTCATTCTCTTGGTATCATTTGTTGAAAGAGCAGCAATGCACTACTTGTTTCTAACTATACAAATGGGTGAGCCATTGACAATCAGTATATATATATGCATCCACCAATCAGCAGCTAGAACCTAGGTTCTTTGCTGCTCCTGAGCTTTCCTAAATACATGTTTCAGCAAAGGATAACAAGAGAAGGAAGCAAATTAAATAATAGAAGTAAATTGGAAAGTTGTTTAAAATTGTATTTTCTATCTGAATCATGAACAACATTTTTGGGTTTCATGTCCCTTTAAATATGAATGTTGCATAAATATGTTTTTACATGTTTTCATCTACTTAACTGCAAAGGGCTCCAATGCACTTCTATATATTTCTATATATGTGTACATGTGTATTTATGTGTTTATATGTGCATACATGACTAAATACATATATACACATATAAATCTTTATGTATACACATATATATAATTTATTTATATATATATATATATATATATATATATATATATATATATATATATATATATATATATATATATACACACACTCACAAATATATATATATACTGTATATACTGTGTATACACACACACATACATCTTCAGACATATACAGTATATGTATGTATCTCAATGTTAAAGTCCTTTGCCTGCTTTTTTTTCTAACACCTGAGACCTCATAGCTTTGAGCCTTTATAACCATTGTGGGCAATATATATATTTTTTATCATTTGTATTAGATGATGAGTGTAACTGTACTTATGTATTTTTGATGCGTTTTGTGACACTTTTTTGTTTTGCGAAACAGTTAGCCACAGCTCTGAGGATGCGGTAATCATGCACTCACTCAAGCAATCGCGTTTACTTTCATTTTGTAATATGAGCGGGAAATCCAAACGGAAGCAATAAACCCCTGAATCAGTATTGCACTGGGAACTTGTTTGTCAGTACTTCTTATAAATAACAATGTTATACGTCATCATCTCATAACTGTGTTCTAGAGAGATTTAGCAGATGTTTTGGAGCTTCCTTCCTATTAGTCATTGTATGGTGAGTTACAGCTGAGCGTTAGACTTTACCATTCTGTTTAATCTCACAAGATGTGTGAAAGCAAGCTCATGGTTTTTATACAGTTGAGTACAACAGACTATGTCACAGGATGTCAGATGAGAGCTGAGACGAGCTCTGTGATGTCACAGTGTATATAACACCAGAGCTCTAGCAGACAAGTACAGTACAGGACAGACATCGTCCAGAGCAATATACCATGTGACAAAATCATTTCAGTTTTGTTTATAACCCTAAGGGAAGGGTAATGCTTTTTATTTTACATTTAAAATTATTTCTGTAGAGATTATGTGAGGAAAATGTATAAAAGAACAAACCTTTTTTATTTTTACTGCACATTTACCCTGTTGTCTTTTAGAGCTTTATTGAATATATTTTATGATTTTTTTATCTTAATATCATATCTGTTTATTTCTATATAGTTTCATTTGTTATTCCAATATATATATATATATATATATATATATATATATATATATATATATATATATATATATATATATATAATTCCAGGAAGGTATGGCGCTCAAGATTCTGTGACCGGGGTTCTGCAGCAGACACAGCATACAAAACAAATATATATATATAATGTATATATGTGTATTATATATAATGTATATATGTGTATTATATATAATGTATATATGTGTATTATATATAATGTATATATGTGTATTATATATAATGTATATATGTGTATTATATATAATGTATATATGTGTATTATATATAATGTATATATGTGTATTATATATAATGTATATATGTGTATTATATATAATGTATATATGTGTATTATATATAATGTATATATGTGTATTATATATAATGTATATATGTGTATTATATATAATGTATATATGTGTACACTGCAGCGTTTCATTGGCTACCTTTTCCTACTACTGTGTTGGTTGTTTTGTTTTTCTCTGATTTTTTTTTGGAAGTAAATCAAAATATTTCTCTGTATTAAGATTATTCCATCGCTAAGTTAGGATAATCAGAAATATTAGTTGACATACAAAAAGTGAGTTTGTGTATAAAAAAATACTTGAGGTACCTTCTTGTCTCTCACAGTCCGCTCCTAGTAAACCGGTTATTTTCTGAGAAATCACTCACTTGTGATAAAGCCCTAGTTAAAAATTAAAATGGCTTCCTGTATATGAGTTTTGTTGCAGCCAGGTTACCATAAAAGGGTGATTGCTCTATAAAATAAGCTCACACATATGTGTAGGTATCCTGTCTCTGAGATCTTACACACTTTTCTTTGAACCTAAAAAGCCCTGATTAATTCCATTTACTTTTTGTTGTTCTGTCTAACTTATGTCAATGGGGTTACCAGGTGTCAAATATTCCATCGGGCAGTCCAGTATTTTAGCAGACTGTCTAGTAAAATCTTCACAAAAAATACTTAAAAGTTTCTGTAGGTTAGCTAAAGAGGGCAGTCAAGGAAGTCAAATTACTTCTGTTTTACGCGTGACTGGCAGCCAAGGAGTAAAATGACTGCTCAGTTGGGAAAAAAATACTTGGTGGGTTCAAGAGTGGCAGCTAAGGTAGAGCTTTTGGGTGAGACTTGGGGGCAGATTTATAAAGCCCTCTATGGAGCTTGGTGCCCCTGTTTCTGCAGAGAAGTTATGAAGCAGCGGTCTAAAGACCGCTGCTCCATAACTTGTCTGTCTGCTCTGAGGCCACGGCCAGAAATAATACCGATCGAATACGATCTGGTTGATTGACACCCCCTGCTAGCGGCCAATTGGCGTATGCTGTCGGCATTTATTGATGTGTAGCGGACATGATACGCTACTTTGTATCATGTCCGCTCACACTATGACAAATCTACCCCTTAGTGACTAAGCACAATGGTAGATGACACTTCATAAAACATAATACACCTTCATCTGTGGAAAACATAAACAAATATTTAAATCAAAAGAATTGTTTGGAATTTACATTACTTTAGTCAAAGGTATGTGAATTGCAGTTTCAATACTGTAAACAAACTTATTTATAAAGTTTTCAAATTGTAGTCATTGTTGTATAGCAAACAGTGAGCAACATGACACGGATATTTTAAGATAACATTACAATTTATCATACTTACCAACGTTTTTTGCTAGGTTGGGGGAGTGGGTTGCCATTTTGTGGGCAGAGCTGTGCTAAGAGGGGTGTGGTCACAAGTGATTAGTGGACGGGATCGTGGGTGTATCTGGCTGGTCAGTGGGCTTGTCTGGGTGGTTCATGGAGTTGTCTGCAAATCAGGACAAATGGCTGTCTCATAAGGACAATGTGGCAGAGCTCAGAATTTTTCCTTCCCAATTAGGGACTTTTGTGAGGTCTTCGATTATGACAAACTAAAGGCCAGAAACTTTGTGGACTGGTTAAATACTAATGATATGAACCTTAGATTCACTTTTGATTTTCAGGAAGAATCTATCAATTTTCTAGATGTTACACTCACAGTAGGAAGTGATAATACAATAATTACAGATGTTTACCGAAAACCAATAGCCGGAAACACCTTACTACACGCTAAATCCTTTCATCCTAACTTTGTACCCCATGCAGTGGCTAAAGGACAATATGTCCGATTAAAGAGGAATTGTAGTAATAATGTGATGTATCAAACTAGGGCTAATGAACTAACCTCACGTCTTCGACAAAGAGGTTACCCGAATAGAGTCATAGACAGAGCCCGTAATGAAGTGGCAACAATGGAACGTGACCTTCTTTTACAAGATCATATAGCGGGTAAGGAATACACTAATCAATTCAAAGGTGTAACTTTTGTGACAGGCCACAGCAATCAATATAATCAGATCTGTGGCATAGTGAAAAAACATTTTAAACTTTTGGTGGCAGACGACAAGTTAACATCATGTGTGGACAAGGGTATTAGATGCTCATTCAGGTGTGGAAGAACCATTGCTAATATTGGTTTCTAGGCATGGGAGGTCTGATGGAGAAACCATAAGAGCTCTTGGCTTAAGCATCTAGGTTTTTACAGATGTGGTAGAAATAAATGCAAACCTTGTGAATATGCATTGATATCTAAAACATTCAAGTCTGAAGTCACCCAAGAAAAGTTCAATATTAAACATTGTGTTAATTGCAATACCACTTTTGTTATATATGCCATTACATGTATTTTGTGTAAGAGGCAGTATATAGGACAAACTACACGTGATGTGGGCTCTAGGATTAGAGAACACTTTTCCTCTATCTCAATAGGCAAGTCTACCACACCATTGGTCCAACATTTTGTACATAGTCATAATAAAAGTTTGGACTCGTTAAGGTGGCAAGTGATAGATAAAACTGTACCCCCGAAGAGAGGTGGGGATAAGTACAAACTTTTGAGTAAAAATTAGATGTACTGGATATTTAGATTGGAAACTTGAATCCCTTATGGATTTAATTCCGAATACGATCTAATTAACCACTGGCAAGCGTAAGGGTAACGCACAAAAAACCCAGTTAATTCAAATAACATTATTAAATCTCTTTAGTTGTATCCTCTCAGTATAGTGGTTCCTCTCTAAGTCTATGAAGCAGCCTTTCCAGGTTCGATTCCTATAATATTCTTCCTTTTTACAATACTCAGTTATTTATTATTTCTAGAATTACATATAAATCTATCTGTTATACTCCTTAGATATACACTAAGAGTTCGTATTATCCCATATCCTAATGGGCTTTACTAGAACTTAAGAAGTAGAATACACAGGTTCGATTCCCCTAGTTAGTGGCACACATATATTTATAGTCTTCTTTTCGGTTTTCATTAGAAGTTTTAGAGAGTAAAGAGGTAATTTGTTAAATGTTTTTTGATAATGGACTTTTGGATAAGAATGTTTACATTACTCTCCATGATATGTCCAAAGGGTCATTTATTTGCAGAAAGAAGTATGAGTGCATATGTATGCACGTTTCATCAAGTATCTTAAATAAGTACCTTTCATACTGTTTTACTATTGTTAACTTGAATTAGTTTGTATATGCATAACTAAGGTACAAGGGGTGTTAACTTCCTAGCACTAATTATCTTACAGTTGTGATCATTTTAGTTTTAACCTATAGCAGTTTAGGACTGGTAATAAGTAGTGTTTGCTTATAGAGTACTGACAAGCTATGACTACGGCCTGTGTGCTGAAACGCGTAAGCTATTCCTAAACAGCTGTTTCAAGATACATGTTTTAACTTGTGGTGTTGTGGGATACCATGAACTTTTAAATTGTATGCGGTTGCATTGAATAAAAGCTGGGATACCATGAACTTTTAAATTGTATGCGGTTGCATTGAATAAAAGCTATGTTTTAAACTTAAGGATTCTGCTCTCCTCCAAGTTTTTTGATTCCTGTCTTCGATTATGTGACATACTTCTGAATACTTGAGAACTGAATGTCTACAAATTTTTATAATGGTCCTTTTTCTTTTCTTTCTTTTCTATATTTACCCCAGAGCTTGTTTAGCGTTTAAATAAATATTCCCACTGTCCTTTCTTGTTTGAATGCAGCAATTCTTTGGTTTGTGTTTCCTCTCAGATCTGTTTGTTGTATTTGGTGTGTTAATGCCTTTGTAGCATAAACATAAAAGATTAAATATAGCTTATTCTTAAAATGCTATTTCTTTGTGCCGTTTACTTGTCCAAATCAAATTCCTCCTTTCAGTCCTAAGCATTTTGCGGTAACATAAAATCAGTATTTGAAAAGCACATTCACATAGTTAAAAGCATTGTTGCAGGGTACTTGCATCTGCAGAAATCTTCTGTAAAATGTTATCAAGGCTAGCAATGTGCATGCAACATGCTACCGACACGGCTGTAACTTGCCCACGTGTTTGTGTGTGTGAGTTGCTTACTGCCAGTGATTATTATGCAATTTTAAGCAACTTTCTAATTGACTTCTTTTATCAAACGTTATTTGTTCTTTTGCTATCTTTTGTTGAAAAGCAGGGAGGTAAGCTCGGAGTGTCTGGAGCACTTTATGACAGCAGTTTTGCAAGAGCACAAGATTGCAGCACTATTTCCTGCCATGTAATCCCCCAGATGCCTACCTATGTTCTCTTCGAAAAAGGATACCACAGGAACAAAGCAAATATGATAATATAAGTAAATTGGAAACCTTTTTAAATTGTATGCTCTGTCTGAATCACAAAAGAAAATTTTTGGGTTTCATATCCCTTTAATTGTAAATAATTCTTAGTTACTTTCTAGCTAAAGCTGGATACAACAGCCATGTAATCTGTGCTGGAGTAATTAGTTCATGAGAAACTTGTATTCACTGGGTGACAGACAGGAACACTGTGTCATTTCTTACATTGACAATGGTATGGAGGATGGTAGGTGCTTTACAAATTACCAGACACATTAAAAAGACATAATTATCCCTAAAAAATAAATGTGAAAATAAGGCTAATTTTTAGCGAGTGTGCTTGTGCACATGTGTGCATTTACAGGGGTGGAAAAATACCACTAAGATTTACCTGTTAAATGGACACTGGACCCAATTTTTTTCATTTGTGATTCAGATAGAGCATGCAATTTTAAGCAACTTTCTAATTTACTCCTCTTATCAATTTTTTTTCATTCTCTTGGGATCTTTATTTGAAATGCAAGAATGCAAGTTTAGATGCCGGCCCATTTTTGGTGAACAACCTGGGTTGTTCTTGCTGATTGGTGGATAAATTCATTCACCAATAAAAAAGTGCTGTCCACAGTTCTGAACCAAAAAAAAAAAACTTAGATGCCTTATTTTTCAAATAAAGATAGCAAGAGAATGAAGAAAAAAATGATAACAGGAGTAAATTAGAAAGTTGCTTTAAATTGAATTCTCTATCTGAATCACGAAAGAAAAAAAATTGGGTTCAGTGTCCCTTTAAGGGAAAAAGTCTAGTACTGTGGGAAATTTCCAGCTAAGGTTGCTACTTTGGCCAACCTGAGTAGTTATGAATTACACTTGCTGCCAGGTGTGCAGGGAGGAACATGTATGTACCTCTGGATAGCACATAAATAATTTCATGATCCTCCCTGCACACCATACATCATGTGTAACTCTTGACCAAGGTGGCAACCTTATTTCCAGCGCCATATATAAGATAATATAGTCCATCCCTGACAATATATAGTTGCACATGTATACTAACTTAAAGGCACATGAAACTCCAATTTGGAGGTACAATCAGAGATACAATTTAAAACAACTTTCCAATTTTCTTCTGTTAACAAATTTGCTTAATTCTTTTGGAATCCTTTGTTGAAGGAGCAGCAATGCAGTACTGGGAGCTAGATGAACACATTGGATAAGCTGATGAAAAGTTGCATATATGTGCAGCCACCAATCATAAGCTTACTTAGGTATTCTTACCTAGGATACCAAGAGAACAAAACAAATTTGCAAACAGAAGCTTGTTTACAATTATGTGTATGTTACCTCTAAACATTTTTACAAAAATAATAATAATTCAGTTTTATATCCCTTTAATAAAAATATATGTTAAACAACATCTGGTCTGCACATAGACATAAACAAACTACTTGCATGTCCCTTTATGTATATTATATTGAGCCTGATTCCTGGTAAAATGGAGTGGAGTTTGGAAGTTCATGGGCAGACATTACGGAGGCGTCTGAGTAGGTGGTTCTGAGCTGAATTTGGATGTTGTGGGGTCATGGTTGGGGCTTTATCTGCAGCAAGTCACGTGACACAGTGCACAAACACATTTTTTAAAATACTTCTGATTGTGCTGATGTGATTCAATATAACTTTTATATCCCTTTCAAATGCATCTATTCTGTTGCATGTCGGGTATTATAGTAATATAATTATCTTTAAAAATCCTAAATATGATTTGTGCAAGCTTTGATTGGGTTATATTACCAGCTGCTATGTTACTTTGACATTAGATGCTGGTGCTGCACACATTTGATTCACGTTTTTTGCATGTCTCTGCTGTATAACAGTTATTGTGGCTGATTATCTGCCAGTGAGTTAAGCAGTGCATCATAACAGTCTTCTGGAGAAAAAAGTTACATCAATCAGTGTGTTTCTTACTATTGCTTGAGTATTGATGTAAGTATGCCAGCCTCCAGACCTCACTATTGCTTGAGTCAATTTATTTATGCAAATTATGACTCTTAGGGAAGTCTCCCTAAGTGTGATGCAGGAATCCAGACGTGGACCCGTTGCTCAGTGTGCCTAGAGGGATATGGCTGCACCTCACTGACGAGGCCCATAATAGGCTGGGGTATTGCCGTTTCTCTCGTTCAGAGAGTGGTTGTCTGGTATTTCGGGGCTGAACTGTGCTGTTAAGTCAGGATCAGACTGATATGCTACAGGAAAGTTCTTCTCTGTGAAAGGCACATGTTGAGCAAAAAGAGGCTGCTTCTTGGGTGGTAACTAGCCATAGAACAAGCTATTATGCTATTGTTCGTTACCAGGTTAAGCGCTTCTCTCTTTTTATTTATGCTCACTATTGCTTGAGTCTGCTCATATTAATGTAAGCATGCCAGTCTGCAGAGCTCCCTGTTGCTTGAGTAAGCTCATATTGATGTAATCATGCCAGTCTACAGACCTCACTATTGCTTGAATCTGCTCATATTGATGTAATCATGCCAGTCTGCAGAGCTCCCTATTGCTTGAGTAAGCTCATATTGATGTAATCATGCCAGTCTACAGACCTCACTATTGCTTGAATCTGCTCATATTGATGTAATCATGCCAGTCTACAGACCTCACTATTGCTTGAATCTGCTCATATTGATGTAATCATGCCAGTCTCCAGACCTCACTATTGCTTGAGTCAGCTCATATTGATGTAATCATGCCAGTCCCCAGACCTCACTATTGCTTGAGTCAGCTCATATTGATGTAATCATGCCAGTCCCCAGACCTCACTATTGCTTGAGTCAGCTCATATTGATGTAATCATGCCAGTCCCCAGACCTCACTAGTGCTTAAGTCAGCTCATATTAATGTAAGCATACCAGTCTCCAGACCTCATTATTGCTTGAGTAAACTCATATTGATGTAATCATGCTAGCCTCCAGAGCTCACTATTGCTTGAGTCTGCTCATATTGATGTAAGCATGTCAGTCTCCAGACTTTACTATTGCTTGAGTAAGCTCATATTGATGTTAATATGCCAGTCTCCAGACCTCATTATTGCTTGAGTCAGCTCATATTGATGTAAGCATGCCAGTCTCCAGAGTTCACTATTGCTTGAGTCAGCTCATATCGATGTAATCATGCTAGTCTCCAGACCTCACTATTCCTTGAGTCTGCTCATATTGATGAAAGCATGCCAGTCTCCAGACCTCACTATTGCTTGAGTCAGCTCATATTAAAGTATGCATGCTAGTCCCCAGACCTCACTAGTGCTTAAGTCAGCTCATATTAATGTAAGCATGCCAGTCTCCAGACCTCACGATTGCTTGATTCAGCTCATATTGATGTAATCATGCTAGTCTCCAGACCTCACTATTGCTTGAGTCTGCTCATATTGATGTAAGCATGCCAGTCTCCAGACTTCAATATTGCTTGAGTAAGCTCATATTGATGTAAATATGCCAGTCTCCAGACCTCACTATTGCTTGAGTCTGCTCATATTGATGTAAGCATGCCAGTCTCCAGACTTCACTATTGCTTGAGTAAGCTCATATTGATGTAAATCAGTGTGAGTTGTGTATCCAGGCGCCAACAATGGAGGCTAAGGCTAAAGTTAAAACTTGAATTTTAATCAAGACAAATCTTCTACACAATAATAATTCTATTATAAAACACTTCTGACAAAAATTGTTAAAAAATGCAGTTAAAAAAAATTACAATGAAAAAATGCAATAAAAAATGCAAGGATCCTTGCTAAAAAACAATGATGGTTAAAAACAATAAACTGTATTAATACACTTAGTACAGGGTATAGTATTTACGATCTTGTACTATATACAGAGCAATCGGACAGGTAGCTCCAATAAACAACAATAATATGTGTGAATGTGTGTGTGGGAGCTTGCGCCCCACACTGGGTGCTGGGTCCAAGTGGTGAGAAAAAAACAGAAAAAAGAAAAAAACAGTTCAAAGTCAAAATCAAAATCAATCCTGTGACCAGAAATCAATTTGTCAATCCTGTGACCAAAATTTAGTGTGTCTAAAAATGTAACGAAAACGTATCAAAAGAATGTCAATCCTGTGAGGAAAGAAAAAATGTGAAAAATAATGTCAATCCTGTGAGGGAAAGGATGGAAACAATGTAGCGATGAAAGTTAATTCTTTTAGAATGCTCCACTCCTGTGCAAAAATATCCAGCAGCGTGCTTAGTGATGTAAAACACTTTGTAAAGTCAAATAGTGCAAATTGGAGACTGAGCTCCAAGTTAAAAACAAAAACAAAAACAAAAACAACAGTGAAACTAATAGACGAATATTCCAATCGATAAAAACCTGTGGAGAAAGAGAAAATACAATGTGTAGATAATACTTACAATGTACCCTCCTATTAAAATAAAGCTTACCAGGTCTACGCGTTTCGGCCTTGCCTAGGCCTTTATCAAGACTCTTACTACACTTATTTACATATTTTCATATTGATGTAAATATGCCTGTCTCCAGACCTCACTATTGCTTGAGTCAGCTCAAATTGATATAAGCATGCCAGCCTTCAGACTTCACTATTGATTGTCAGCTTATATTTATGTAAGCATGCTAGTCTCCAAACCTCACTATTGCTTGAGTCTGCTCATATTGATGTAAGCATGCCAGTATCCAGACCTCACTATTGCTTGAGTCAGCTCATATTGATCTAAGCATGCCAGTCTCCAGACCTCATTATTGCTTGAGTCAGCTCATATTGATGTAATAATGCTAGACTCCAGACCTCACTATTGCTTGAGTCAGCTCATAGTGATGTAAGCATGCCAGTATCCAAACCTCACTATTGCTTGAGTCAGCTCAGATTGATTTAATCATGCCAGTCTCCAGACCTCACTATTGCTTGAGTCAGCTCAGATTGATGTAAGCATGCTAGTCTCCAGACCTCGCTATTTCTTGAGTCAGCTCATATTGATGTAATCATGCTAGTCTCCAGACCTCACTATTGCTTGAGTCTGCTCATATTGATGTAAGCATGCCAGTCTCCAGACTTCAATATTGCTTGAGTAAGCTCATATTGATGTAAATATGCCTGTCTCCAGACCTCACTATTGCTTGAGTCAGCTCAAATTGATATAAGCATGCCAGCCTTCAGACTTCACTATTGATTGTCAGCTTATATTTATGTAAGCATGCTAGTCTCCAAACCTCACTATTGCTTGAGTCTGCTCATATTGATGTAAGCATGCCAGTATCCAGACCTCACTATTGCTTGAGTCAGCTCATATTGATCTAAGCATGCCAGTCTCCAGACCTCATTATTGCTTGAGTCAGCTCATATTGATGTAATAATGCTAGTCTCCAGACCTCACTATTGCTTGAGTCAGCTCATAGTGATGTAAGCATGCCAGTATCCAAACCTCACTATTGCTTGAGTCAGCTCAGTTTGATTTAATCATGCCAGTCTCCAGACCTCACTATTGCTTGAGTCTGCTCATATTGATGTAAGCATGCTAGTCTCCAGACCTCACTATTGCTTGAGTCAGCTCATAGTGATGTAAGCATGCCAGTATCCAAACCTCACTATTGCTTGAGTCAGCTCAGATTGATTTAATCATGCCAGTCTCCAGACCTCACTATTGCTTGAGTCAGCTCAGATTGATGTAAGCATGCTAGTCTCCAGACCTCGCTATTGCTTGAGTCAGCTCATATTGATGTAATCATGCTAGTCTCCAGACCTCACTATTGCTTGAGTCTTCTCATATTGATGTAAGCATGCCAGTCTCCAGACTTCACTATTGCTTGAGTAACCTCATATTGATGTTAATATGCCAGTCTCCAGACCTCACTATTGCTTGAGTCTGCTCATATTGATGTAAGCATGCCAGTCTCCAGACTTCAATATTGCTTGAGTAAGCTCATATTGATGTAAATATGCCTGTCTCCAGACCTCACTATTGCTTGAGTCAGCTCAAATTGATGTAAGCATGCCAGCCTTCAGACTTCACTATTGCTTGTCAGCTTATATTTATGTAAGCATGCTAGTCTCCAAACCTCACTATTGCTTGAGTCTGCTCATATTGATGTAAGCATGCCAGTATCCAGACCTCACTATTGCTTGAGTCAGCTCATATTGATCTAAGCATGCCAGTCTCCAGACCTCATTATTGCTTGAGTCAGCTCATATTGATGTAATAATGCTAGTCTCCAGACCTCACTATTGCTTGAGTCAGCTCATAGTGATGTAAGCATGCCAGTATCCAAACCTCACTATTGCTTGAGTCAGCTCAGATTGATTTAATCATGCCAGTCTCCAGACCTCACTATTGCTTGAGTCTGCTCATATTGATGTAAGCATGCTAGTCTCCAGACCTCACTATTGCTTGAGTCAGCTCATAGTGATGTAAGCATGCCAGTATCCAAACCTCACTATTGCTTGAGTCAGCTCAGATTGATTTAATCATGCCAGTCTCCAGACCTCACTATTGCTTGAGTCTGCTCATATTGATGTAAGCATACCAATATCCAAACCTCACTATTGCTTAAGTCAGCTCATATTGATTTAATCATGCCAGTCTCCAGACCTCATTATTGCTTGAGTCAGCTCATATTGAGGTAATAATGCTAGTCTCCAGACCTCACTATTGCTTGAGTCAGCTCATTGTGATGTAAGCATGCCAGTATCCAAACCTCACTATTGCTTGAGTCTGCTCATATTGATGTAAGCATACCAATATCCAAACCTCACTATTGCTTAAGTCAGCTCATATTGATTTAATCATGCCAGTCTACAGATCTCACTATTGCTTGAGTCAGCTCAGATTGATGTAAGCATACCAATATCCAGACCTCACTATTGCTTGAGTGAGCTCATATTGATGTAAGCATGCCCATATCCAAACCTCACTATTGCTTGAGTCAGCTCAGATTGATGTAAGCATGCCCATATCCAGACCTCACTATTGCTTGAATCTGCTCATATTATTGTAAGCATGCCAGTCTACAGACCTCACTATTGCTTGTTTCAACTCATATTGATGTATGCATGCCAGTCTGCAGAAGGGGGACAAAGTTAAGCAATTAGTGCCTGAATATATTCCTATAAAGCTTAAACAACCACACTACAACAAAAATAATATATATATATATATATATATATATATATATATATATAAACCCTTACAGCTGGAAGGAGGAGGGTTTGAGAGCTGCCTCTGAGGTTTGAGGGGATCACTACACTGCAGAATTGTTTTTCTTTCCTAAGATATGGTGAGTCCACGGCTTGAGTAATTAATGTTTGGAATCTTACTCCTGGCCAGCAGGAGGAGACAAAGAGCACCACAGTTAAACTGCTAAGTATCACTCCCTTACCCACAACCCCCAGTCATTCTCTTTCCCTTCGGTGCATGGAGGAGGTGAAGATTAGGTGTTTAAAGAAAAATTTTGATTTAATCTACAAGCAAGTTTTGGGTATTGCCGTATTCCTTGTCCTTCCTTGCAGTCAGGTAGTGGTGGCTTTAAAGCAGTTACGAACTTGTAAAGAGGTACTTACTGCATTTTCCTAACAATTGCTGCCCTAGTTTAGAAAGACAGAGTTGGCTACTCTGTTCTTTCTTTATCAAAGGTCTCTGTGAGGAACTGTGTCTTCTCATATCTTGTAACTGTCTACATGCCGGACAGTGAATCAGGTAAGTGCTTTTTCTTCCAGTTGGGGAGACCATGCACTTAACAAATTAAGACACTGCTTTTTTATTGGGACATAGATAATGCTGTTGTATGGGTTACACTGGGGCATAAAGCAGGCACTGTAGCATTTGTGAGACTGACATTTAAACTCTTTTAGAAAGAAAGGGTAAAATGTTTTTATTAGACTTTATTTTCAGACACATATTTACTTGACAAAACAATACAAGTTTAAACTGAAAGTAAGGCTGAATTTTCTATTTCAGCAGCTTATTCATTTCCAATTTGCTTTAAAATAAAACGATGCAACATTTTAAACTGTCCAGTTTGAAAAACTGAATATTTCTGGTACTCAGTGTACCAGGAAATGGTGTATCTCTGTGTTGCAGCAGTAATTTAAGCTCGGCAGTTGCGGTCACATGACTAGCTTTACTTCATAACGTTTCTGAGGAAAAAGTAGTTTTTCTCCATTTCTGGGTGATCTGGTCTTAATTGGTAGCGGAAAGGCACCTCAGTAATTGAGGTGTGGGGTTGCCTGAGTTGTATTTTAAAAGTTTATTTGATGTTAAATGTTTTTTTCTTAACTTTTCTCACATAATTTTAGCTGGGGATCGATCCTAATTTGGGATAACATTTAAAGTGTATTTTTTCCTTGGCTTATTTTAATTAAATATTAAAATCTTTGAAACTTATCTATACAAGTTTATTTTCTGTTTCACAACATGTCTGATATGGAGCAAGACCCTGCTCTCATTAATTCATGCTTATTATGTTTAGATGCACAAATTGCAGCTCCTATGCAATTTTGTTCTTCATGTGTAAAATGTTTGAGCCTAATATCTCTCAGGATGATGCTGTTAAAATAATACCTCAGATTTCTCCTGCTACATCCCAAGCCTCAATGGCGTCACAGGCAGTGCCCTGCAGTTCCTCTATAACTTCTAGTGGAGTTTATATAAAAGCAGAAATTGCTGCCCAGGTACCTTCAGCGGTATCTGCGGCATTAGCTGCCATTCCCAGATTACAGGGGGAAAGCAAGAGGAAATCTAGAAATTCAGATAGTAAGGTCTTCAGTTCTGCTTCCCAAGTTGCCCTTTCTAATAAGTCTGATGAGGAAGATACATCGGGACTTTCTGAGGATGAAATCTCAGATTCGGACAGTATAATTCCTTATTCTTAAACTGAGGTGGTATCCTTCAGGTTTAAGGTTGAACACCTTTGTGTATTATTAAAGGAGGTTTTAGCTACTTTAGTTGACTCCGATACCCCTGTCGTCACTTCTAAAAAATCTAGTAAACTTAATAATTTCTTTGATGAACTTTCCACTTTGGAAGTTATTCCTGTGCTGGACCGTGCTAGGAGATTATCTCACAGGAATGGGAGAAACCAGGGGTGTCTTTTTCCCCGTCTCCCATTTTTAAGAAAATGTTTCCTGTCGAGGACTCCATTAAAGACCCTTAGTATACTGTACCCAAAGTTGAAGGGGCAATTTCCACTCTGGCTAAGAGAACCACTATTCCTATCGACTAATCGGATAAAAAATAAATAAATCGTATTTAAATTAAAAATCCACATACTGAGTGTTATAAATAGAAACTTCAGACAACAACTTTACATTAACATAACTGTTGGTCCAATGTTTAAGCAGCAGAACAAATTTTTATCGCAAAACAAAATCACAAACTGTTTGAAAAGAGGTAGAATTAGAAAGAGGTAGACTACCACTGTTTATAACATTGTTATTCACTCTTTCAGAAACTTTGCATTGAAATGCAAAAATGTCAACATGACCACATGCTCCTGGCTGAGGCTGGGTCTCTTTTTGCAGCTATTTTGCCAGCAGCAGAGAAGAGGCACTCAGATGGTGTTGAGGTGCCTGAGATTCATAAGTAGGGCTTTGCCAATTTTACCAAAGTGGGCTATTTATCTTTGTTAGCTCTCCACCAATGCAAGGGGCCTCTGAACAATGAAAGCCTGGACTTCATTCTGACATAAAAATATCTTGAATATCTATATGCAATAGCAAACAACCAGCTATAAGCTTAGGGGAAAAAATATCTAGTCCACTCTTAAAATACCAGATATATACTTACATGGGTTGAATTTGGTACATATTCCAATTAATTAAAAAAAAAAAAGGCAAAAGGGCTAAAGTACATATAATCAGCAATAGCAAGCGATCCTCAAAAAATTGTGCAGACAGGTAATAGTGACATCAATTCATATAAGAAATGCCATCAATCTAGGGTTAGGTGTAAATAACAAGCTTGGCACTATATCATGCAAAGCCTAGTCCCAAATCACTTGATTTAATATCAACAATCCAAATTATGACTCCTATTTTATGTCTGGGTTGCACATAAAACAGGAGTAGTTGTAAACTTAAAAAGAAACTTATAGTGTCCTGAAAAGTAAAATCTCTGTAGACATCCTTTTAGGCTAAGGACATAACCATAAATCACAATACCATATGCAGGAGCTCAGCGGAGTAAAGTAGCTGGTTCTGTGCACAGACCAACTAATTGCAAACCAACTAATCGATTATGAGATTCGTTGACAACTATTTTCATAATCGATTATTATCGATTATGCCGATTAGTTGTTGCAGCTATAGATAGCTGCTCTTTTAAGGATCCAATGGACAAGAAGCTGGAGGCTTATTTGAAAAAGATTTATGTTCATCAAGGTCTCCAATGGCAACCTGCAGTTCGAATTGCCACTGTGACCAGTGCAGCATCTTATTGGTTTGATGCTTTGTCTGATTATTATTTATAAAATATTTTGCCAGGAAGGATACATTGAGAGTTCTCTTGTTTTCAAGTATGTCCTGGGTCCACAAAACATTGCATTGATACAATAGGGTACAATAAAATACAAAAACAATATTAATACATAATGTATGCAAAATGTAACATAGAACAGGTAGGAAATATATAATCAACCATGACAGGTGAATTCTGTTTTGAGATATGCAGAGAGGGATCTCTTAAAGGATTTTAGACTTGGGGAAGGTTTTAAAGTGTGCGGGAGGTCGTTCCATAATTGTGGTGCTCTGTAGGAAAAGGAGTATCGAGCTGCTTTCTTTTTGTATTGAGGCAGACTAAATAATGTGCTGGTACTGGATTGGAGGTTATGGGAGGTGGGAACAGCCAGGGAGAGCATTCTGCTCAGGTAGGGTGGGAGCTTCCCAGAAAAGCTCTTAAACATAAGGCTGTAAAGATGGAGGGTGCGTCTGGATTCCAGCGACAGCCAGTTTAGTTCTTTTAGCATGTCACAATGGTGGGTCCTGTAGTTACATTGTAGCACAAAGCGTCAGAACGAGTTATACAGTGTATTAAGTTTATTAAGGTGAGTTTGCGGTGCAGATGCATATACTACATCTCCATAATCCATGATTGACATCAGCATTTGCTGTACAATCTTTTCCTTTACTGTAGGGCTGAGGCAGGATTTGTTTCTGTACAGGGCACCTAGTTTTGGATAGAGTTTAAATGCAAGTTTTTCTATGTGGAGGCCAAAAGATAGATTGGGGTCTAACAACATACCCAAGTGTTTGAAAGAGTGGACTGCGGTCAGTGCGCCATTTGATTTTGTTTTAATGCGTAGATGGGAATTTTGTATTTTGTGTAATTTAGGTACCTTTCCAAAGATCATTGTGACAGTTTTGTCAGTGTTTAGGAAGAGTTTGTTTTTTGAGATCCACTTTTCTACCTCTGTGAACTGGTCTTGGAGCACTGCCTCAAGCTGCGGCAGATCGGATTTTTTTGCATAAATTACCACGTCGTCTGCGTACTCTCTTAAAGTAGAGACTTCTTTGGATGAAATTCAAGATAGGATTTAATCTCTTAAATTGGCTAATTCCTTTATTGCAAATGACATTTTAGACTAACTTCAGTTAGACTAGGAGCTAAAACTTCTAGTTTCGCTGTCCTAGCCCGCAGAGCGTTTTGGTTGAAATCCTGGTATGCGGACGTTTCCTCTAAAGTAAAGCTTCTGGCAATTCCTTACAAGGTCAAAACCTTGTTTGGACCCGGTTTTGCAGAAATGATCTTTTCTACCTCAAGATAAGAAGAATAGGCCTAAAGGACGTCAGAGTTATTTTCGCTCCTTTCGTAACTTCAGAGGAAAGCATTCTCCTTCTTCTTCCAAGCAGGAACAATCCAAGTCTTCTTGGAAATCCAATCAGTCTTGGAACAAGGGGAAACAATCAAAGAAACCCGCAACTGATTCTAAATCAGCATGAAGGGTTTGCCCCAATCCGGGATCGGATCAGGTGGGGGACAGACTTTCTCAGTTCTCTCAAGCCTGGATACGAGATGTCCCAGATCCCTGGATTGGGGACATAGTATCCAGGGTTACAAATTGGAATTCAAGACTTTTTCTACCAGAGGCAGATTCTATCTCTCAAGATTATCTGCAGACCAGATAAAGAGAGAGGCGTTCTTGAAATGTATACAACATCTTTCCTCCCTCGGAGTGATAGTTCCAGTTCCAGTGCAGGAAAAGGGTCTCGGGTTCTACTCCAACCTATTTGTGGTTCCCAAAAAAGAGGGAACGTTCTGTTCCATTCTAGACTTGAAGTGTCTAAACAAGTTTTCAAAGTTCCATCCTTAAAGATGGAGACTATACGCTCCATTCTTCCTTTAGTACAAGAGGGTCAGTTCATGACAACAATAGACCTAAAGGAAGCATATCTTCGTGTTCCTATTCACAGGGACCATCACAGATTCCTGAGATTTGCCTTTCTGGACAAACATTTCCAGTTTGTGTCTAGCCATGTCATATTGGTTCAGGCACCATCTTTTCAACAAGCAAAATCTCACACAGAGATATTGTTGTCTTTTCTTCGTTCCCACAGATACAATGTGAATCTGTAAAAAAGCTCTCTTTCCCCTGCTACAAGAGTAATGTTCTTAGGGACCATAAAAGATTATCTATTGATGAAGATTTTTCTGACAGAGGTCAGGAAAAACAAAATAATTTCCTCTTACCTCTCTCTTCAGGCTACTGCTCATATTTCAGTGGCTTAATGTTTGGAGGTAATTGGTCTGATGGTGGCTTCCATGGACATCATTCCTTTTGCTTGATTCCATTTGAGAGCTCTCCAGTTGTGCATGTTCAGACAATGGAATGGCTACCATGTGTATCTATCTCAGAGAATAGAGTTAGATCAGTTGTCAAGGGGGCTCTCTCATGTGATGGATATCTCAGGAACATCTGTCTCAGGGCACATGCTTTCGGAGACCTTCCTGGGTGATCTTGACCTTGGACCTGGGCTGGAGATCAGTCTGGAACTCGTTAAAAGTTCAGGGTATTTTGGACTCGGGAGAAGTCTGCTCTTCCCATCAACATCTTGGAGTTGATGGCGATTTGCAATACTCTATTGGCTTGGCCTCAGTTTTCCTCAGCCCAGTTTATTAGGTTCCAGTCAGACAACATAACCTCTGTGGCTTACATCAATTACCAGGGAGGAACTCAGAGTTCCTTAGCCATGAAGGAGGTTACTTGGATTCTTCAGTGGGCAGAGACCCACAATTGCTGTCTATCTTCCATCCACATTCCAGGAGTAGACAACTGGGAAGCGGATTTTCTGAGCAGACAGACTTTTCATCCCAGGGAGTGGGAACTCCATGCGGAGGTGTTTTCCAGTTTAGTCCTCAAATGGGGGTGCCAGAGTTAGATCTGATGGTGTCCCATCAGAATGCCAAACTTCCAAGGTACTGTTCAAGGTCAAGAGATCCGCAGGTCATTCTGATAGATGCTGTGGCGGTTACTTGGGTTTTCAGGTTGGCATACCTGTTTCCTCTGTTTGCTCTCCTTCCACAAGTCATTGCTCGTATCAAACTGGAGATGGTGTTGGTGATTCTAATAGCCCCTGCATGGCCTTGCAGGTTCTGGTTTGCAGACCTAGTGGAGATGTCATCTCTGCCACTTTGGAGACTACCTCTGAGGAAGGACCTCCTGATTCAGGGTCCCTTCCTTCATCCAAATCTCGTTTCTCTGAAGCTGACTGCTTGGAGATTGAACGCTTAATTCTGTCTAAGCGTGTTCTTTCTTAATCGGTCATTGAGACCATGATTTAGGCTCGCAAGCCTGTTACTAAAAAAGATTTACCATAAGATATGGCGAAAATATCTTTATTGGTGTGAATCCAAGGGCTACTCTTGGAGTAGAATTAGAATTCCTAGAATTTTATCTTTTCTTCAGGAAGGCCTGGAAAAGGGATTGTCAATACCCTGAAGGGTCAGATTTCTGCTTTTAAAAGTTAGGTTGATGTGCCAGATGTGCAATCTCTTTGTCAGGCCTTGGTAAAAATCAGGCCTGTCTTTAAGTCTGTTGCTCCTCCTTGGAGCCTTAACCTTTTTTACAGCTGGGTCAATTGGAGCCGTTGCATTCCATAGACATAAGTTGTTATCTTGGAATGTTTTATTTCTTGTTGCTATCTCTTCTGCTCGAAGAGTCTCGGAAGTCTCAGCTCTGCAGTTTGATTCCCGTTATCTTATTTTTCATGCGGTTAAGGCGGTTCTTCGTTCTAAGTTAGTTTTCCTTCCTAAGGTTGTTTCTAATAGAAATATCAATCAGGAAATTGTTGTTCCCTCTCTGTGTCCTAATCCTTTTTCTTCCAAAGAATGTTTGTTACACAATTTGGATGTTGTACGTGCTCTTAAATTATACTTACAGGCGACTAAGGATTTTTGCCAGTCCTCTGCCCTCTTTGTCTGTTTCTCTGGGAAACGTAAAGGTCAGAAAACTACTGCTACTACTCTTTCTTTTTGGTTACAAAGTATAATTCATTTGGCTTATGAGACTGCTGGATAGCAGCCTCCTGAAAGAATTACGGCTCATTCCACAAGAGCTGTTTCCTCTTCAAAAATGAAGCTTCTGTGTAACAAATTTGCAGGGCTGCAACTTGGTCTTCTCTACATACTTTTTTCCAAATTTTCCAAATTTGATACTTTTGTCTTGGCTGAGGCTTCTTTTGGGAGAAAGGTTCTTCAAGTGGTGGTGCCTCCTGTTTAGGACTGCCTGCCTTGTCCCTCCCTATTGATCCATGTCGTCTAGCTTGGGTATTTGTTCCCAACAGTAATTACTCAAGCCGTGGACTCACCATATCTTATGAAAGAAAAACAAAATTTATGCTTACCTGATAAATTTATTTATTTCCGGATATGGTGAGTCCATGGCCCCACCCATTTTACTGTCTTTTTAAATTAAGAAAAGACAATATTAAACTTTCATGATTCGGATAGAACATGCAATTTTAAACAATGCAATTTTAAACAACTGTGTCGTTTATGTGGGTTAACAGAACTTTTTAAGTATTTGTGAAGTGTCACTTGTAGCATTTAGACTGCTTTGACATGTTGCATTCCATTATGGCGGTTCCTTTTTAAAGTAAAACAGAAATCTAGGGAACTATTGAAGTGACCGTGTCAGAGACACTACTTGCCATAAATAAAGAATGTAAAATGATGTATTTTTTTTATTTGATTTTTCTAAATGTCTGTTGTAATTCTTGTTTTTGGGGACTCCCCAAATAAAAAATAAAATAAAAAATTTGACGTTAGCGGGTTTGAATTAACATAATTTATCTTATTGAAATGATGAAGGCTGGTTCCTGATAACTAATAAACTTGTCATAGTTGTCTTAGTCAGTTATCCGTTGTACACAACCTTGACTTTCTGCAGTTTTTTGTTTTTTTTAAATGTATGTAGCATTAACAATATTTTTCACACATAAGCCTAGGTTGAACACAAAAATTCAAGTAGTATGAAGCGTAATCCAGTACTCAACTTGCCGTCTTGGTCATACCTTTTCTAAAGGAACAAAATTCAGGTTTTGTCATTACTCCTGTGCAAAAATAAAGTATCACATAACAACAATGAATGGTAATAAATGTAGCAAAATAATACAAGTGAACAAATGTCCCTCAAAATATCTAATTTCAATTATTGGTTTTATGAGTCTACTCTAAACACTTGATGTTGCAAAGCCCAATATTCAACTTCTTCTATATGATATCCTCAGATAAAGCAGAGAGAGTACTATACAATATTATCTGATAATTAGATCCTGAGACCTACTAACCTGCCCAGGAGCTACTGTAAGCTCTGTGTATTCAGGTGTGTGGTAAAACCACTTGGTATAAATATCTCCCAACTTCCAGAGTATTGTAGTATAATTTCAAATTTATTACATATAAAACTGCAATCAAAGCACAATACATAATCATGTCAACTATGCTGTGAAATGATTGTTTCTATATCACTCTACTCTGTCTAATTATTTGTTTAGACAGATCTGTGATTTTTTATTTACTGAGGGACGTTGTTTTCACTTGTAGTCTAGCAGTTATCTATCATGTGTACAGTGTTTTGATAAACATAAAAAGCCTTTATCTTTACAAAATGAGTTTTCAGGGAGATTCTGTCTTTACAAAGTGGCTTATATAGTCAGTTAAAAATCCTTAGAAAAATTGACGTCTGTTGTAAACATTACAACTCAGGCTAGTTGCCATATTTAATACCTACAATACGTTTACTTTTAAAAATATTAGATTTAACCTTCCATTCTTTGGATAGCAGTGTGTTTCCAACAGTCGCTGTTTTGGGGTACAGTCCATTGGGGTTGCGAATTACCGCTCTCCCACAAACCTTGGTGGTAAGACACCATCTTTATCCGTTTACTTAATCATTTGTAACTAGAAAGGAGGGACCAGGGCGATTTTGCTTCTGTAGTATTGAAAGTTGAGCATCTCACAGAACACTGAGAGCCAGCATTTCTGTTACCAAGTTGTTGAACTGATTTCATTAATGTAAATGTCATTTTTTGGTTACTTAAGGTACTAGGAGTTATTTGGCAACATTTGCTTACCCATCTGGTAGCCAAATGTAGTCAAAAAGGTGGCACATCTTAAAGGGACACTCAAGTCAAAATTAAACTTATACGATTCAGATAGAGCATGCAATTTTAAACAATTTTCCAATTTGCTTCCAGTAACAAAAGGTGCACATTATTTTTATATTTACAGTTTTTCAATCACCAGCTCCTACTGAGCATGTGCAAGAATTCACAGTATATACGTATATACATTTGTGGTTGGCTGTGACATGATTTAGGGGGAGTGGAAATAGACATAACTGTGAAATGTGTGAAAATAATCTACTTCTCATTCAAAGTGCTATTGCATTGACTTTTTATTATGCATTTGTCGATTATATATATAATATGTATGCTTTGTAAATTGGAAAACAAAAATGTATACCCCCCCCTATTGAATGTGTGCACTGTCTGAATCATGAAAGAAACATTTTGGGTTTTATGTCCCTTTAAGAACAATAGATGCTGCTTAGCATGCAATTGTATTTTCAAAACCTATATTAAATAATATCAATACAAGTGTACATTAATGCACATAAAAATGATATAGATAGATACTAAAGAGACTTTAATATATATATATATATATATATATATATATATATATATATATATATATATATATATATGCATACAGTATATATATATCATTGCATATATTTTCTTAAAGGGACAGTCTAACTCCATAATTGTTATTGTTTAAAAATATAGATAATCCCTTTATTACCCATGGTTATATTAATATACTTTTTACCTCTGTGACTACCTTGTATCTAAGCCTCTGCAGACTGCCCCCTTATCTCAGTTCTTTTGACAGACTTCCATTTTAGCCAATCAGTGCTGACTCATAAATAACTCCACAGGAGTGAGCAAAATGTTATTTATATGATACGCATAAACTAGCACGGTCTAACTGTGAAAAACGGTCAAAATGTACTGATATAAGAGGAGGCCTTCAAGGGCTTAGAAATCAGTTTATGATCTTACTTAGGTTTAGCTTTTAAAAAGAATACCAGGAGAACAAAGTGATACAAGTAAATTGGAAAGTTGTTTAAAATTGCATGCTCTATCTGAATCATGAAAGTTTAATTTTGGCTTGGGTGTCCCTTTAAGTTTCTCATTTGTAAATATTTATGGTCTTAATTCCTGTAAAATATATAGAGCTTGTGCAGTCTTAACATTAGTGTCTATATAAACTACTTAGAAAAGAGACGGTATCAGTGTCTGTAACCCAGTGACCGCGGCGTGTGTGCCTGATAGATATTTCTCATTAACAAATTACTCCAGCACACGTGAGATGGGCTATTTTTGTAACCAGCTTTAGTCAGAGAGATTCCTAGTCTAAGTAAGTATTTGCCTTCATCTCGCCCCGGCTGCAGCAGCTCTCTCAGGGCAGGTGTATCCATACTCCCAGATCTTTGCCCCAGCACATGAATACCAAGAGATTTTACTGCAGCATTAAGAGGGCTTCATGGTCTGCACAGGGTACCTCCTGTACGCCTGGCTGGATAATATTATCCGCACGGTATTAACAGTACCCTTTCAATGGCCTTTCTGTGGGATCCTATGGGAGTTTTTGTCCCTCGATTATCGCCACGAACCAAGATGAGAATGAGATTTTTGAAATCCTACAGGTAGTTATGTTTAACTCTTTGTGTGTAGCTTGTTATTTTTGTGCTGTGCTCACTATTACATTATTAGCTGCTAGTATGTAGTGCTAGATAATGTGCAGGTCAGCTAATAAAGGTTAATTGCGCCCTATAACAAGTATTACATTACATTAGCATGAAAAGTAAAGGGCATAAAACAGCATGTATTTCTATTTGCTGGGGTTCTTGTTTATTGCTGTCTGCGGCTAATGGATTAGCATGTGTAAATCTAGGCTTAGCAGGCCAGTAACATACTAGTACAGCAAGCAACGTCCATTCTGTTAAATACATGTAAATCTATCAAAATGTATTAGTCTTTTTCATAGCTGCAGCTTATATTAGTTCTGTGCAGTTTGTTTCCACATCATATGCATCTTTAAAGGTACTATTTATTTTTAAAGTAACATCTAAGTGAGGCTTTGTATTTATTTTACGATTCATGATTAATTTATCGCTTACAATAGAAGGGTTATATAATTAGCCTGGTTAAATATCTTGGCCTGTAGATGTTACATGCACATTATTGTTATTTGCTAATAATGTGAATAAATGTATAGATCACCTATTTAGTGCAAAACTTAGTGTGTTCCTTTTTCTGTAAACACTATCATTGTGATTTGTACCTTTCAAACCCTGCATATATGGTCCTCATTTTATAGTGCAGGTATCGTTATCCTTTTAGATTTTATTGTCTATAGAAAATAATTTTTATCTGACTTCTTGAAGACTACTTGTTATATTTTTTGTTATATAGCTATAATTGTGTGTACAGTTCACTCAAGCCGCCGTCCGGAAGCTGGTAAGAACACCATATATATATATTTATATTTAGTCTTGATGTTTATTGGCAGTTTCAGTAGCTCATATGTATGTAAACATCTGCAAGTAGAATAGACATAAAGTTGTGCAAGTATTCGTATCTGGCCCAAGGACATTGCTATAGGACCAGCTTGTACTGTTTGATGTGTTCTGTAGTAGAGTCTTGTGTGCCCTATTAAATACAGTACAATTCCATTATCGATAAATGCACAATAAAAGGTCAATATAATAATACTCTAAATTTCATATGCGTTTTCAAAATTTTCTTTAATTTGCCCCCAGGGGCAATAATGTGAAATATGCCCAAACAATAAACACACACAAAGATCATATACATATAAATCAGAGGTTGAAAATTACCCCAAATGCTACTAGTGCTAGTTTTACTAGAACACTCTACATTTTGGATTCACTATATGCTAAATTGTTTTGGGTGTAATAAAATGAATTTCTTTATGCAGCCAGCCTCCTAACTTATAAATGAAAATAGGAGCATATAGTTTTGTTATTTAGTGAGTTGTTTCTGTTGCATTATATAGTTATAAGAAAGAAAAACATAATCAAAATGAAACACAAGAGAACCAATATAAGTTAATCTATACATATAAAGCCTGAAACAGCTAACAGTACATTACTGGAAATATAAAAAATAAAGTCATCTATTTGTGCTATTGGCAAAACCTTTAACAAACTTACAGTATATGAGTAGGAGGACTCTGCACAGAATACATTAATGAGATATTCTTTTCTGCTGTTAAAAAGGTGGTGGGAATGGGAATCCCCCCCTACATGGCTCATAGCGCACACACACAGCACCGAGGTGGGGGCATGCTGGGAATTAGAGTCCAGAACTGCAGTGGCACAATAGTGAGAGGGAAATAGTGAACTAAAATATGAAGAATGCTATGTAAATCCCAGAATACTGTGATTCTTCCTCTAAAACAGAGCTATTTTCAGGGGAATTAAAAAATAAATAAATAAAAAAAAAAGAGATTTAGACTTTTCTTTCTGCAGTGTTTACTCCAGGTGGGGAGGAAAACCTGGGGGGGGGGGGGTGCCCCCCTTTGTTGATGCCCATGGTGACAGCCATCAGCAAATCACAGATCTAATATAGGTATGCTCTTGCACTTGCTCAGTAGGAGATGATGCATCAGAAAGTGTGCTTATATAAAGATCACACATAATGTCAGAATGGAAGAAAATTGGATTATTTCAAAATGTTATGCTCTGTCTGAATAAAAAAATGTATTGTGCCTTTAAGTTAATTTTCTAGTTACAGCCATTTGTCTTTTTTGCAACTCACTACTCCTTGATTATACCTTAATATTTGTATAATTTCTATGGATGTGCAAAACCAAGATTTATAGCTCTCGTGTCTTTGGGGTCTTACATACCATATAAACCTTCCATAAAAAAGGTTGTATATGCAGGGCCAGCTCAAGACATTGTGCTGCCTGGGTCCAAGAATACAATGACGCTCCCCAATAGTAACCTTATTGATTAACATATCAACCTACTACCCTGGCCGCTGTTCTTACTAAGCCTGACAATCTGCATGCAACCAATGCTTATGCACAATAAGTGAGAAGGAAGTTAGGGGACCGATTCTGTGTCTTTGTGCATGATGAGCTTATGCTGCTGGGAGCTTGGGAATTTCCACATAGAGAAAGAAGACATGAGTGGTCTGGGTCTGACAGTGACTGACTCAGTTAATGAAGTGCTGCCTGCGTCCATTGGACCCACTTGCTCCCATGGTTGAGCCGGCCCTAGGTATATGAGAGGTGTGAATCTGATTAGGGATATTGAGTTTTGAGTTGTAGCCACAGATCTTTCTGGAATATTGTTAACACCCCTTAGTTTCCCCAGATTGCAATTTATAGCTTATTACAGTAGTAATCAGTGCATTCTTCCATATACATCTCATGTGTAAACACCCTAAATGTATTGCCTATTTGCTTGTATACAGCTTGATATGGCTATACTGTTGGTACTTAAACATTTAATAGTAAATATGACTATAGTGTCCTGAATGTGACTTGGGAGTAATGAATTAACATTTTTAATTAACTTTTTTTATCATATTTTCCTTATTTGCCGTTTTTATTTTTTTTTATTTCCATGAGAGTGTACTGAGGGGTTGGGGGTAAAGTGTGCATGTGTCTCGAATACAATATGTTTTTTTTTTACCAATATTTGTTTCAGTGTTATACAAAATAGTGCTCAAGACTCACAGATGCAGCTGAGCCGTGATGTAAGTTTCAAAGAGTAGGAAGTTTTTTTAAACAATAGCAGACTGACTAAATCATGAATGCTTGAGATTGACTTCCATGACCCTCTAAGGAGTTACTTCTAATTCAGCTTGCTTTATTATTTTTTTACTTATTTATTTTTTGTAATACAAAAATATTTATGCTTCAAAAGTTTAACATAATTGTGCCAAGTATAAAAATAAACCAGTGGCAAATGAGGCAACGCTGATTTTCTACTGCCTACTTTTCTGTCTCGTTTCTGTTTTATAGTTATTGGAAGGGTAGATGTAGAATTGAAATTAATTTAATGGTTGGGAAATTAAACCATTTCTGCATTTCTTGTTTAGTCATGAGAAAGCAGAGTGTGTGGATTAGCACTCTTGTTAGCTAATTAGGGTCATTATAGTGGAAAATAACTTGCTGAACCCCACAAGAACACTAACAACCATGCATAAAGGAGTTAAATATATATCTAAAAAACTGTTTGGGAGCCCAAGAGCACTGGTGATCCTGAGTGGAAACTGACGGTCATCTAATTAGCAGTGATAATCAAACTGCTGGGTTGTGCAAGTAATGCAGTTATTGGGCTGTGTCTGCTTGGGACCAGCGGGGCTCTAGACCCCCCCCCCCCCCCAAGTGGTACTATAATAATAATGTGTTTAGCAACTTTTGAGGGGTTAAACACTCACCATTGTTGGGATGTGAGTGTTAGAATTACATGTTTGACAAATTTTGAGCATGTCATTTTTCCACTATAGTGGCCCTTTGAATAGAGGCCTTAGATTGTGACAGAAGAGAGTGTTTTGTTGTTGTTGTTGTTTAAACATTTATATGTTTTGGCATAATTATATCACAGGTCTGTGCATATAATATATTTATGCACATAACTAAGTAGAAATCTTGTCAATCCTAAATACTGTACATATCAGCCTAAAAGTATGTGGACACCTGACCATCACACCTTTTTGAGCTTTCCTGTGCAAATTCAAAGCTTTCACTAGAAAACAACGCCAAACCATTAATCCGCCTCCGCAACGATTAGTGTAAAAGATACTAACACTCTCAAGCTCTGTAGCTAACCCAGAACATTAACGAATCTCCAAATCGCTAATGAGAGAGAACATGGAAAAGGGTGTAGGGTAGCGCTAATAAAAGAAAAGAGCTCAAATTATATACGGTATATCTATACTGATATGGTGTTGTGTGAACGATGTTTTCCTTAAAAAAGATTATATCTGTGTAGATCGGTAAATAAAATTTATTATACAATAATAATATAACAGTATAGTGCCGGCACTGATTTAAAACAATATAATGATATAAGACATACATGTAAAATGCATAAAAAATCAGATAGTGATTCCAGGTTATAATAGCAAGAGAAAAAGTTGGCTTGTTAAATACTTATGGCAGCCTAAACTGCAAATGTGTCCGTATTGGATATTTAACAAATGTTCTCAAATTGGGCACACAAAATTACCGTCTCTGCTGTATGTAGAGTTGTCCGTTGTTATTATTAAGTCCCGTGACTTTGTGCAGAGTGATTCTCCTGGTGTGAATGAAGCAAGTATTAATATAGAAAGCACGCTGATAATTGTAATCCTTCAGTGCTTACTGTGAATAATCTTGTAGCGTCCTAGGATATTGGCCACAGTAGCAGGTGTAAGGGTAGGTCCTGGGACCGAAGGTATTAGCTGGCTTCTGATGGTTTATTTAACAGCTATATCAAACGAGTCCTACTACCCTTACCAGTGTCCGAGTCGGGAGCTTGCTTAAAACCCCAGATATATTACGGTAATCGTAAGGTGGACACAAGCGGTAAGCAGATCATGGGCCGGTTTTTAAGCATATATCAGCCTCTCTGTGTAATGTGAGAGGGATATTGCGCCGTACCTACTGTAACCACTTGCATCAATGTAAGAGTTTGGATGTAGACGAGCAAATCTGCGCGTTTCAGCCCGATAGGCCTTTATCAATTCTGTGTGCCCAATTTGAGAACATTTGTTAAATATCCAATACGGACACATTTGCAGTTTAGGCTGCCATAAGTATTTAACAAGCCAATTTTTTCTCTTGCTATTATAACCTGGAATCACTATCTGATTTTTTATGCATTTTACATTTATGTCTTATATCATTATATTGTTTTAAATCAGTGTCGGCACTATACTGTTATATTATTATTGTATAATAAATTTTATTTACCGATCTACACAGATATAATCTTTTTTAAGGAAAACATCGTTCACACAACACCATATCAGTATAGATATACCGTATATAATTTGAGCTCTTTGCTTTTATTAGCGCTACCCTACACCCTTTTCCACATTAATCCGCCTCCACCAAACTTTACAGCAGGCACTATGCATTCCAGTTGGTAAGAAACTAACGGCTAGATTACGAGTTTTGCGGTATGAGGGGTGCGGTACTAACTTGCACGTCGTTGTCACCGCTCACTTCCCTACAGCACTGGTATTACAGGTTTATAAAAACCCGGCGTTATCAGGCAAGAAGTGAGCGTAGAGCAAAATTGAGCTCCATACCGCACTCCAATACCAGCGCTGCTGAAAGCTGCGGTGAGCTGGTTTTACATGCTCGTGCACGATTTCCCCATAGACATCAATGGGGAGAGTCGGCTGAAATAAAGCCTAACACCTGCAAAAATGCAGCGTAAAGCTCCGTAACGCAGCCTTATTGATTCCTATGGGGAAACAAAATTTATGTTTACACCTATCACCCTAACATGAACCCGAGTCTAAACACCACTAATCTTACACTTATTAACCCCTAATCTGCCGCCCCCGACATGGCCGACATCTACATTATAATTATTAACCCCTAATCTGCCGCTCCGTACATCGCCACCACTATAATAAACATATTAACCCCTAAACCACCGCACTCCCGCATCACAAACACTAGTTTCGCCGCCACCTGCCTACATTTATTAACCCCTATTCTGCCGCCCCCAAAGTCGCCACCACTATACTAAAGTTATAAACCCCTAACCCTAACACCCCCTAACTTACATATAATTAAAATACATCTAAATAAAAATTCCTATCATTACCTAAATAATTCCTATTTAAAACTAAATACTTACCTGTAAAATAAACTCTAAGCTATCTACAATATAACTGATATTTACATTGTAGCTAGCGTAGGGTTTATTTTTATTTTACAGGCAAGTTTGTATTTATTTAACTAGGTAACTATTTACTAACTACCTAGCTAAAATAAATACAAATTTACCTGTAAAATAAAACCTAACCTGTCTTACACTAACACCTAACCTTACACTACAATTAAATAAATTACCTAAATTAAATAGTTACCTAAATTACAAAAAAAACAAAACACTAAATTACACAAAATAAAAAAAGAAATTGTCAGATATTTAAACTAATTACACCTAAACTAAGCTCCCCTTTGCCCTGAAAAGGGCATTTGGATGGGCATTGCCCTTAAAAGGGAATTTAGCTCTTTTTCAATTGACCCAACCCTAATCTAAAACTAAACCCACCCAAGAAACCTATAAAAAAAAAACTAACACTAACCCCCGAAGATCCACTTACAGTTTTGAAGACTGGACATCCATCCTCAACGAAGCCGGGAGAAGTCCTCAGCGAAGCGGCAAGAAGTCCTCAACGAAGCCGGGAGAAGTCTTCAGCCAAGCCGGCAGAAGTGGTCCTCCAGACGGGCAGAAGTCTTCATCCAGACGGCATCTTCTATCTTCATCCATCTGGCGCGGAGCGGGTCCATCTTCAAGACATCCGGCGCGGAGCATCTTCTTCAATCGAAGTCTTCTTTCCGAATGAAGGTTCCTTTAAGTGACGTCATCCAAGATGGCGTCCCTTGAATTCCGATTGGCTGATAAAATTCTATCAGCCAATCGTAATTAAAGGTGAAAAAATCCTATTGGCTGATGCAATCAGCCAATAGGATTGAGCTTGCATTCTATTGGCTGTTCCAATCAAGATCTACACGGATTCTGCATGGAGAGGTACAACAGAATATGTAAAATTACATTTTTTTTTTGCAAAACATATATGTTAAAAAAAAAATTGTGATTTGACTGTTCATAATAAATAAGCATTATGGATAAAAAAAAAAAAAAACATGAAACTTAACATTACCCTAGATTCATAGATGGTTGTGAGTTTGCTGCGATCATGTTTAAAATGTACAGAGTATCACTTCATCTATATTTTTAGTGGCTGTTTATGAACCCAAAATGTTTCTGCCATGATTCAGATGGAACATACAATTTTAAACAACTTTCCAATTTACTTCTATTGGCAAATGTTTTTTTCTTTTTTATGCTTTTTTTGAAATGCTGGTAAACACTATATGGCAGCAATGTTGCAAGAATGTTATACATTACCAAGAGCACTTTTTCCTGTCATGTAGTGCACCAGAAATGTGTATGTATATATAAATATATATACTGTATGTGTGTGTGTATGTGTGTGTGTGTATATATATATATATATATATATATATATATATATATATATATATATATATATATATATATATATATATATATATATATAATATATTTTATTATTTCCATCTTAATGGGAGGAGAGTCCACTGCTTCATTCATTACTTGTGGGAAATAAGAACCTGGCCACCAGGAGGAGGCAAAGACACCCTAGCCATAGGCTTAAATACCTCCGCCACTCCCCTCATCCCCCAGTCATTCTTTGCCTTTTGTCACAGGAGGTTGGCAGAGAAGTGTCGGAAGATTTGGAGTAGTCTCTTGTGGAGGGTAGTACTCTTCGGAATGGGACTGGAGTTTTTAAGTAATCCTGTCAGATTCTCAGTGAGAGCATGGATGAAAGTTACAGTCCGGAGATGCAGGGAGTGTCATCTCTGCGAAACCATCCCAACTCATATTAACAGCTCCTTGGCAATCAGCGTTGACGAGTTTCGTTGCCTGCCTTTATTTACTCAAGTCCATGTCAGAAGCGATTCTACTAACCTGACACACTTGAAGGGCCGTGTTCCTGTTCCATGGGCATAGATTCTGGTAAGATCGTTTCATTTATACACATATGATAACGCAAGAAGACAGAGTAACAGTGTGTCTCATTTTATCTGTATAGAATCAAGGGTTAATATCCCTGGAAAGGGGATTATTGAACAGGGGGGAATTTAGGCATAATATCTTTATTGTGTAAATGCTACGTCATGTGTGAGGTGAGAATTGGGCAGCCTTTTCTTTTTGGTGCATTTTCTCTAGAAGGCAGGGGTGGTCCTGTATTGCACTCCATGTGACCCGGTGTGGCCTCTCAAACTTCCTCTTTCCTGATCAGCAATTACGGGAGACGTAACGGTTTCTCTGAGGTCCGGGTCATAGTAGGTGGTGAGTGCCCAGGCCATTGGTGTATAAAGGTGCCATTTAATCTATCACAGTCCGAATTAAAGGTGCAAGCTATGGAGGACTCTGATATGCTAGAGTATACTCCCTCTTTAATTAAATCTAATACCTGTGTTTATTGTGAGGAGGTACAGGTTGATCCGCCTGCTCAACTGTGTTCCACATGCTTTGATAAGATTGCAATATCTTAAAAGAATAAGATATTTAGTACTACTGAGCTGTCCACCTCTGAGGGTTCTCCATCCCGTGAGGTGTGTTCCCAACATTCATCTCTGATTACACATGTAGCTCCCCAAGGCCCTACTAATCCTCCCGAGGGAAAGGACTCGTGGTCCCCAGATTTCGCTGCCCAGTTGCAAGTGTCGGTTTCTGCGGCCTTCCATGCCCTACCACGCCCTGCGAAGCGCAAGTGAAGGGAAAGACATAGCCTTCCGTCCCATTCATCTACCCCACTGGATATCTCTGAGAGTTTATCTGAGGAGGAGGACTCCTCCAAATTGTCAGAGGGCGCTCTCTCTGGGACAAAATCGGCTTCTTCTAGACCTCCGGCTATGGAGGAGCCAGATTTTAAGTTTAAGATGGAGCATTTGCGCTTTTTACTGAAAGAAGTGCTTGCTACGTTGGAGGTTATGGAACCGAAACTTTTGGAAGAACCTTTGATCCCTAAGCTAGATAGGGTTTACGAGGACAGGGTGGTGCCTCAGACATTCCCAGCCCCCGTGAAGATGGCTATGATTATTAAGAATGAGTAGGAGAAACTGGGCTCATCATTTTCTCCCTCTACCTCCTTTAAAAAGCTATTCCCCGTTCTGGACTCTCAGCTTGAACTATGGGGGGCCATTCCTAGGGTGGATGGAGCTATCTCTAAGCTCGCTAAGCGTACAACTATTCCCCTCTAGGATAGTTCGTCGTTCAAGGATAAGAAGTTAGAATCCATGTTGAGAAAGATGTTCCAACTCACAGGGTTTGTTTTCCAACCGGTAGCTGCGATCGTACTATCAGCTATGGTCGAGGTGGAGATTCCCCTCGAGGAGATACAGGAAAAGATTAAGGCCTTAAGGGTAGCTAATTATTTTATCTGTGATGCAAACATGCAGGTTATTCGCCTGAATGCCAATACATCAGGTTTCTCTGTTCTAGCTCGCAGGGCTCTATGGTTAAAGTCGTGGTCTGCTGACATGACTTCCAAGTCTAGATTACTATCCCTTCCCTTTCAGGGGAAAGTTCTTTTTGGTCCAGGCCTGTACTCTATCATATCCACGGTCACGGGAGGCAAGGGTGCTTTCCTTCCGCAGGATAAGAAGAATAAGCCTAAGGGCTCTACTTTTCGTCCCTTTCGCTGCGAAGACCGAGCCGTCCAAGGGATCTTGGAAGCCAGCTCAATCTTGCAACAAGTCCAGGCAGAGAAAGAAGCCGTTACTGGGTCATGTAGGGGGCACAGACTATCTCTGTTCGCAGAGGCTTGGATGAGAGACGTACAGGATCCTTGGGTTCTGGAGGTTATCACCCACGGTTACAGGATAGGGTTCAAAATTCATCCGCCCAGGGGCAGATTCTTCCTGTCAAATCTATCCTCAAGACTGGAGAAGAGAAACTTCTTTCTAGAGTGCGTGAAGGATCTCTCATCTCTCGGAGTAATCGTTTCAGTACCTCTAGCAGAAAGAGGTCTAGGGTATTATTCAAACCTTTTTTGTGGTCCCAAAGAAGGAGGGCGCGTTCCGCCCAATTCTGGACCTAAAGTGCCTAAAAAAGTTTCTGTCAGTCCCATCGTTCAAGATGGAGACGATCAGATTGATTCTGCCCCTAGTTCAAGAAGGGCAATTCATGACGACAATAGACTTGAAGGATGCCTACCTTCACTTGCCAATTCACAGGGACCACATTACATTCCTAAGATTCGCATCTCTGGACCAACACTTCCAGTTTGTGGCCCTACCGTTCGGTCTGGCAACCTCCCAAAGAGTCTTTGCGAAGGTTCTGGGGGCACTGCTTGTGGTGGCGAGAGCCAGCGGTATTGCGGTTTCTCCTTATCTGGATGACATTCTGTTCCAGGCTCTGTCCTGCAGTTTTGCAGAGGTCCACTCAAGGGCTCTTCTTCTTCTCCGTCGATCCCATGGATGGAAGATAAACAAGGGAAAGAGTTATCTGGTTCCCATCAACAGGGTGGAGTTCCTGGGTACGATAATAGATTCCATATCTATGAAGATATTCTTGACAGATCAGAGACATTCCAAGATTGCGTCTGTCTTGCCCTTCAGACCTCTACATGGCCATCTGTGGCCAGGTGTATGGAGGTGATTGGACTCATGGTATCCAGCATAGATGTCATCCCATTCGCCAGGTTCCATCTCAGACCTCTGCAGTTATGCATTTTGAGACAATGGAACAGCGATCACTCAGATCTATCCAAACAGATCTCTCTAGGCAACCGAGTGAGGGAATCCCTCTCTTGGTGGATCCGTCCGGGACAGCTGGCCCAGGGGACATCCTTCTTGATGTCATCCTGGGAGATTGTGACCACGGACGTGAGTCTATCAGGCTGGGGAGCTGTTTGGGGTTCCAGGAGGGCACAGGGCAGGTGGACTCGTGAGGAATCGACGCTACCAATAAATATTCTGGAACTTTGAGCGATATTCAACGCTTTTAGGGCTTGTCCCCACCAGGTATCATCCTGATTCCTCAGATTCCAGGGGGACAACATTACCTTGGTGGCTTACATAAACCATCAGGGTGGAATGAGAAGCTGCCTAGCCATGAGGTAAGTTTCTCGGATTCTGGAATGGGCAGAGACTCACAATTGTTCGCTCTCAGCAATCCACATTCCGGGTGTGGACAACTGGGAAGCTGACTTTCTCAGCAGACAATGGTTTCATCTGGGGGAATGGTCTCTCCATCTCGAGGTATTTGCAGAGATCTGCAACAGATGGGGGATGCCGGACATAGATCCCATGGCATCCAGACTCAACTTCAAGCTACCCAGATACGGGTCGTGGTCCAGGGACCCACAGGCAGAGCTGATAGATGCCTTAGTGGTGCCTTGGGAGTTCAACCTAATTTACATTTTTCCGCCGTTGACACTCCTTCCTCGAATAGTCAAACCTGTGCAAACCAAACCTGTGCAAGCTTCGTCCATTTTGATTGCTCCATTGTGGCCGCGGAGGATGTGGTTTGCGGATCTGGTGGGGATCTCATTGTCTCCTCCATGAAGTTTATCCTGTCGCAGAGCTCTGCTGGTTCAGGGTGCCTTTCTTCACCAAGAGAGGTTTTTCTGAGAGAGTAATTGATACTCTCATCCAGGCCAGGAAGCCGAACACTCATCGCATCTATCATAAGGTGTGGAGGACCTACTTATTCTGGTGCGAGGAACGTGGATATTCCTGGCACAAGGTTAGGGTATCCAGGATTCTGGCCTTTCTCCAGGATGGACTGACTAAGGGTCTTGCCACCAGTTCCTTAAAGGGATATATTTTGGCATTATCAGTTCTGTTACGCAAGAAGCTAGTAGAGCTTCCTGATATTCAGTCCTTTGTTCAGGCTCTGTCTAGGATCAGACCTGTCTTTAGAAATTCTGCTCCTCCTTGGAGCTTAAACTTGGTTCTTAAAGTTTTGCAGAATGCTCCGTTTGAGCCTATGCATGCGCTTGACATTAAGTTTCCTTGTGTCCCAACCCTTCTTTGTCTAAGGAAAGGTTACTGCATAACTTGGATGTGGTTCGAGCCCTGAAGTTTTATCTTAAGGCCACAATGGATTTCAGACAGACTTCATCCTTATGTGTGGTGTATTCAGGGAAGCGTAGGGGACACAGGGCCTCTTCCACCTCTCTATCTTTTTGGTTGAGGAGCATTATCCGTTTGGCCTATGAGACAGCGGGACATAAGCCTCCTCAGAGGATTACGGCTCACTCAAATAGAGCTGTGGCCTCTTCTTTGGCCTTTAAGAATGAGGCCTCTGTGGAGCAGATTTGTAAGACTGCTACTTGGTCCTCCTTACAAACTTTTACAAAGTTTTACAAATTTGATGTTTTTGCTTCAGCGGAAGCTGTTTTTGGAAGAAAGGTTCTGAAGGCTCTGGTGCCCTCAGTATAGGGTCCACTTCCTTTTACCCTCCCGTTTTTGTTCATTAAGCGTTCTCTAGAGCTTGGGTATTTGTTCCCACAAGTAATGAATAAAGCAGTGGACTCTCCTCCCATTAAGATGGAAAACATAAATTATGCTTACCTGATAATTTCATTTCCATCTGTGGGAGGAGAGTCCACTGCTCCCGTCCGTTTGCTCCGGTGGACGGACCTAAATTTAATGTTATCTTCTGGCACCATTTATACTCTGATATTTTTCCTACTGTTCCTTGTTCCCTTGGCAGAATGACTGGGGGATGAGGGGAGTGGGGAAGGTATTTAAGCCTTTGGCTGGGGTGTCTTTGCCTCCTCCTGGTGGCCAGGTTCTTATTTCCCACAAGTAAGGATTTAAGCAGTGGACTCTCCTCCCACAGAGGGAAAAGAAATTATCAGGTAAGCATAATTTATGTTTTTTTAGCAGACCTAGCAGATTCAAACTTTACTATTATTTTATGTATATATCATGTGAGAACTCTACAACAAAATGAGTAAAATAAAAAAGTATATTTTCATTCATATTTTAATAAACAAGGTTCTAAACATCTGGGGGGGTTTCTTAACTCTAGTGAAAAGAACATGGGGTTATACTCATATAAATTAGGGCCTTTGGATATTATATAACTTTATTCTGCACATTGGAGCTCCCATGAGCCACAACTATAAATAAATGTGCATTTATTCACACTAAGCGATCACTATTTCCAGAATCATCACCTGGCTATTTAAATGTATATTGGGGCTTTAATTTATACATTTATAAATTTGATAACAGAAGTAAATTGGAAACTTGTTTAAAATTATTTTCTCTTTCTGAATCAGGATATAACATTTTTTGGGTTTCATGTCCCTTTAACATCTATTGCTGTGTAAGGTCCCCCAATACATTATATCTTGCATATCAAACTCGAACCTCTTGCAACATGAATAAACAATAATTACAGCAGCAACACTAGGGAAATGCACTTGCCATGTCTTGTTATGTAAAGTCGTCTTGCTGGCTCAATGGTCTGGTTTACGGTTGACACCTCAGCCATGTTACTTATGAGTTACACATGCTGCAGGGTATGCAGGGAGGAACATGAATAGTGCTGTCCAGTATCACAATGTGTCTTCTATCTCTAGGTGCCATTCATGTTCCCCTCTCCACACCCTGCAGCATGTGTTGCTCTTAAGTGTCCAGGAAAACATGGCAGGGGTGGCAACCCTAATCTGGCTGGGTGTTCTGGGTAGTTACAGAGGAGTAGTGGGGATTTTTCACCTACGCTTAGGTCCAGCATGCGATATTCATAAAGACTATATTGCCACTATGAACATTGTTTCCACTTTCCAACCCAGCGCACAGTCTTTTAAATATGCGCACAGCTCTGGGCATTTATTTTAGTGCATAGAATTACTGTGAGTTCCATAAACATACTGTGTTCATACTTTATGGTCAAATTCTTACAAAGGCAATTGCAGTGTATAGAGTTACTTAATATATATATATTTTTTTTTACATTAGCACCCCTGATGTTTATCTTAAAATTGTTTAAAGCAATTGTGATGCTTTTTTGTGTGCTGGAGGTAGCTGACTTGTACAACGTGCGTTTTTGCAATGGCGCTACTGCATTTTTAAATGGGAAGGGAGGGGATCATTCATTTAAACATACTTTTATCATCATTATTTTGTGCTTAACAGGCCTCTGCTGTGTTTCCTACTACTACACAGTAATTCCAAACTGTGCAGTTAACGTTAACAATATGTGTTATTGTACGGTGCTGGCAAAATGAAGAATGTGAGCCTTACATACAAGTGAGCGCAATCTATTGCAGCCAGAGTGTACGTTTCTGATAATCCCAAACCAATACAGAAGGGACAACATTGAATCCATAGAGAGCATCCTCTTCCACTTCTTGCCTACTATTACCCCTTCTACAATTTGTGCCTTTTAGAACGTCCTTGTTAATCTCACTCCCTTCTTTGGGAACCACTGAGATAGGGCATGCAATTTTAAGGGACTTCTAAATTTACTTCTGTTATCAAATTTACTTTGTTCTCTTGGTATTATTTGATGAAAAACATACCAAGATATACTCAGAAGCACCAAACTGGTGAACCTAGTTGGTGATTGGTATCTACCATTGTTCCGTCTAAGGCCAGTTTTGTATGTGGCCCAGCAGTGAAACAGTTAATTAGGGAACTGCACCCTTCAATTAGCAAGCACTGCTCAATGTAGATTGCATAGTATGGTTCTTTTATTAACTGTTTCACTGCTAAACCTCACACAAACATGGCTTTAGAGTAACACTGGTGGCTACACACATATTTGTCTTCTCACTGGTTTACCGTGTGTTCAGCTAACTCCAAGTGATACATTACTACTTTTAACTATGTGTTTTTGCCCCTGTACAGAAATGAAATGTATAGTTATATTCAAGCAATGATGGGATAATAAAATGCTCTTACATATTAGTGAATTGTATTTTTTTTTGAAAACAATATATATAGAGTAAATCAAGTCTCTATGTGAGGTGCGCAAAGTTCAGAAAGGCGTTCAGTAGGTGGATGTTCCCAGAATCTTCTGAATAAGCAGGCAGCACTCTTGTATAGTGAAGCTAGGTGCCTGTGAATCAAAGAGAAAGAGAGAGGCGCCTCATGGGACAGTATCGTAACAACCAGATAAGGCAAACAATGAGGCAGCCCGTGATGGGGTATACTCACAAGGATAGCGGCATATGAGGATGCCTAGTAGAGCGGGACGGGACTTTAGGTCGCCCGACAGACATACACAGCAGTGCGTGGAGACGTCAGGTCACGGGGTCCGTTCAGCCAATCAGCGGCCACAGAGAATCAGCATCAGACGTCAGGGCAGGTAATAGCCAAGGTGCAGGAAACAATGACTTTCAGTCTTAGAAGTGAGCTGTCAATGAACTGTGGAAGCTGAAAAATAATTAGCTTTGAGGAGAGAGAGAATTATATGCAGCCTGCTTCAGAGCTACTACTATTGCTTCAAATATTTTGCTTAAGCAGATGAGATAATGTGCAGTTATGTCCATGGCTTCTCTGGTCTTCACCTACTTCCAAAGCTTGTCCAGCCTAGCAATGGCTACTCCCGGAACAGCTCTGACGTCTGATGCTGATTCTCTGTGGCCTCTGATTGGCTGAACGGACCCCGTGACCTGACGTCTCCACGCACTGCTGTGTATGTCTGTCGGGCGACCTAAAGTCCCGTCCCGCTCTACTAGGCATCCTCATATGCCGCTATCCTTGTGAGTATACCCCATCACGGGCTGCCTCATTGTTTGCCTTATCTGGTTGTTACGATACTGTCCCATGAGGCGCCTCTCTCTTTCTCTTTGATTCACAGAATTGTATTTTTGCACATTTATTTTCCTTTAAAATTGCCACAAATGTATCACTTTTAATAGAAAAGTGTTCATTGAAGATTATCAGTCATCATACATACACCACTGTGTGCACAATTATTAGGCAAGTGAGTATTTTGACCAAATCATCATTTTTATGCATATTGTCCAACTCCAAGCTGTATAAACTTGAATGCTTATTGGATTTAAGCATATCAGGTGATGTGTATTTGTGAAATGAGGGAGGGTGTGGCCTTATGAGATCAACACCCTATATCAAGGTGTGCATAATTATTAGGCAGCTTCTTTTCCTCAGACAAAATGGGACAAAAAAGAGATTTAACTGACTTTTGAAAAGTCAAAAATTGTAAAAAAGTCTTTCAGAGGGATTAAGCACTCTTGAAATTGCTAGGATATTGGGGTGTGATCATAGAACCATCAAAGTTTTGTTGCAAATAGTCAACAGGGTCGCAAGAAATGTGTTCAGAAAAAAAAGACGCAAATTAACTGCCAAAGATTTGAGAAGAATCAAATGTGAAGCTACCAGAAACCCATTATCCTCCAGTGCTGTCATATTCCAGAACTGCAACCAACCTGGAGTGCCCAGAAGTGCAAGGTGTTCAGTGCTCAGAGACATGGCCAAGGTAAGGAAGGCTGAAAACCGACCACCACTGAACAAGACACATGAATTGAAACGTCAAGACAGAGCCAAGAAATATCTGAAGGCAGATTTTTCAAAGGTTTTATGGATTGATGAGATGAGAGTGACTCTTGACGGACCAGATGAATGGGCCCGTGGCTGGATCAGTAATGGGCACAGAGCTCCACTTCGACTCAGACGCCAGCAAGGTGGAGGTGGGGTACTGGTATGGGCTGGTATTATTAAAGATGAGCTAGTTGGACCTTTTTGGGTTGAAGATTGACTCAAAATCAACTCCCAAACCTACTGCCAGTTTTTAGAAGACACTTTCTTCAAGCAGTGGTACAGGAAAAAGTCTGCATCTTTCAAGAACACCATGATATTTATGCAGCACAATGCTCCATCGCATGCATCGAAGTACTCCACTGCGTGGCTAGCCAGTAAAGACCTTAAAGATGAAAAAATAATGACATGGCCCCCTCCCTCACCTGTGGGCCCTTCTTAAATGGGAGATTTACGGTGAAGGAAAACTGTACACCTCTCTGAACAGTGTATAGGAGGCTGTGGTTGCTGCTGCACAAAAAGTTGATCGTCAACAGTTCAAGAAACTGACAGTCTCCATGGATGGAAGGCTTATGACTTATTGAAAAGAAGGGTGGATATATTGGTCACTGATTTTTTTTTAATTTTTTTTTGTGTAAATGTCAGACATGTTTATTTGTAAATTTTGACAGTGTAGTGTTAACTAAAAATATTATTTTTCTCTAAAAACAAGAATTATATTTGTATTGCAGATACTGCCAAACAGTCATTAATCAAAACATTTTATCAATTGCTTGTAGTGCTTGATAACTTTGAAGACATTAAAAAAAAAAAAAAAAGCTGTGATGTAGCACAGTGCTCTGAAAAAAAGCTGTGATGTAGCGCAGTGCTCTGAGGTTTCTTTAGTTTGCACTTAGATTAATAGAGCTCATCTTAAACTTAATGTGTTATTTATCTGTAACCCAAAACCCTGGTTGTGCCAAACTGTAATAACAGCTCCATGGCCCTGATTATATGACACACAAGTGTCCAACAGCCATACAATTTTGTAGATCTGGTATGGAACTGTTTCTTCATGTTGTTATTGGGCAATACTGGACACTGTGTTACAGATTGCGTTAGTGATACTGAGTTATAGAGTAGAGTGATTGCCTTACCAGCTGTTGTGCATATGCCTTTGGGTTGACCTCTATAAATAGAATTATTCTATGTATTTGATACAATACGAAGTCCATAATATCACATTTGAAAACTGGATAATTAATATTTTTTTTTAGATGAGTACCTTTGATATGAAGAATAATCATTAAGTTGTCTTTGTTTTTCTTTATCAGATGATCTGTTGAGGGAACGCCTCAGCTCGCCTGTGGCGGGGTGAAATTACCCGCAGGTATTCGCCATTGCACACAAGCGCAATTTTGCGCTCGCGTGCAATCCCGCCCCCTACCCGGGCACAGCCAATCACGCGCGGGCAGGAGCTGTCAATCTCCTCGGTCGGACTCGACCGAGGAGATTGAATTTCGCCACCTTAGAGGTGGGGGAATAGCTTAGGGAAGCAGCAGTCTGGTGACCGCTGCTTGATAAATCACGGCGAGCAAGTTCTTGTGAGAACTTGCAGCCGTAGGGGCTTGATAAATTGAGCCCTTAGCATAGCACTAGTGACTTCTGTTAAGCTGTCAGGAATACAAGCAATAAAAAGTAATAAAATAAAATAGAAAACTGCATTTCACAAAAACGTTAAAGGAAGACACATGGATGCGCTGAGCATACCTAGATATTCTCTTATGGAAAATGTGAATGGCAGTGAATAATGTAACCAATTTTAATCAAATATCAAAAGGAAAAAATGATTACAGTTGGAAAGTAGAATAAAATTACATTGTATATATGTTCTGTTTGTAAAAACCCATGAGACATATTGTAAACAGGCATTTTAGTGTAAAAATAAAGTGCTTTATCTAGTTAGAATATTTTTTTAAAAACATTTTTTTTTACTATGGGGTTAACTACTGCTTAGGGGTGTGAAATAAGTACTCAAAGTATGCTACTGTACCGCCCAACTGAGGGTACAGCTCACCAGCAAATAAGAAGGCGGGCCGGCGGCATGCATATAGAAGGCATATATATAATGTTCCAATCACTGGCTGCTTTCTCACCTGGGGCAGAGAGGAGGTGTTCTATGTGTGCAACTTTGACTCTTTGTTTAACTGTTTTGACTTGTAACATTTTATTTGTGCACTGAAATGTCCCTTTTTATACATTTGCTTGTGATTTCTCCTGAAGGAACACATGGTGTGCTGTCTCACAAGCACTTTATAAGGGCCTTTGCAAGTGTGTGAAAAGTAGGACAGTGCTTAGTCTGGCTGCCACACTGCCTGACAGCCAGGAATACATTTGAATAGCATAGTTACAACCTCCCTATGCTGCAGTCAACCAAAACCATGACTGTCCCTCCAATTACAACATTAGCTGCTTATCTAATAAAACAAAATGATTGGACTCCCCAACAGCAACCCTCTACACAAACCCTTATTAGTAAATCCTATACAATATCAACCACCAGTAAACCCCCACTAAAATATACCCCCCTTCCTTGTGATTACCCATCTTAAACACACTCCACACATAACCCCACCCCAAAAAAAGTCCTTAACTGCCCAGTAAAATGCCCTTTCTTGAAGTCTAACTAAAGAATCTTACATCTTTAGCTCCTACTGATCACCAGCAAGTAAATGTCTTGTTTAGTTCACATCTATACCATAGTGTGGCTCTTTGCCATATAGGAAACTTGTGTAATCAATCCTGATGGGCAAATCAGATTAACCAATCAGGATTGTAGAACACTGGCAGTCAAAACTGAACCCATCCTCTGCTCCTACTGGTATTTTATGCAGTCCATGAGGTTTTAGTTAAATAAAAAGTAAACAGATGGTGTTCCAGGGTAAAAAGGCTGAAACCAACATTCTGACCATCACAAATATGTTTTGTATGAAAAATATGTGCTTTGAAGTTTTAAATTTATTTATTGATTTATTTTTGCACAGCCAGGACCTATCTCTGCCATCTTTTTGTTACATAGAATGTTGGATAGCTTTACATTGTGTATTTCTTTATTGCAAAATCATGTCCCTATTGGGACACCACATGTTCTGCAGAAGTGAGTTTTGGAGAGTTAACTTTTGTTGTGTGTGTAAAACATATTTGTTCACTAATTTAAAATATGATCTCTTTAATACATGATTAAATATTTGCCAAATTACTTTCCCTTTAAAGGTTTTAAAAACTGAGAAAAAGCTTGTTCTCCATTTCCATAGTATCCTCAGAAACAAACAAAAATGCACTCGTATTTCTATTCTGCTAAATAAAATGTATTCACTGAGCTTTTCTGAACTTTGCCATGTTTAACTGATCGTTTCTCTAGTATAATACATTGGGGAGAATATTCCCCAGTTGAAGGTTCTTGGAATTCGTAATTAATTTACAAGACTGTTCTAGTTTATATCCATATAGGAGTTTTTAAAACAGCTACATTAATTAGTTGGACTGTTAGAATATTCTTTGTCACTTTGGAACAGTTCCTATGTCCAAATATACCAAGGTCACTACTGAATTTCATGTGTCTCTAATGCTTGGCAAAGATTTGCACATTCCAGCAGAATGCCAACTGATACACTTAAAGGGCCAATACTACGCTCTCCACATATATTGTCTCTTCTTAACTTATTCATCTGTCTAGAACTACTATACAAATATACTATTATGCACTGTATAAAAAAATACATTCTCAACTGTCCACTTTAAAGGCCTAAATAGGACTAGATCTAAATGAGTTTGTACAATGCTTTAAGCAATTGTGTTTCAAAATGAGTACTATTTTACTCCCCCCCCCTGCACCATGTGACAGGCATCAGACAATCATAATACATAGCTGGTGCCTCAGAAAGTGTGCATATAAAAAAATTGTGGACATTTTTATAATTGAAGTTAAATTTTTTACAATCATGTGCTCTATCTAAACCATGAAAGTTTTTTTTACTTTAGCGTTCCTTTAAATAGATTTTGAGAACAAGCAAAAGTGTTTATAAAACAGTGAAACCCAAAACATTTCTTAGATCAAGCATTTTTAGATAAAGCATGTCATTTAAAACAACTTTCCAATTTACTTCTATGATCAGTTTTGCTTCATTCTCTTGGTATCCTTTATTGAAGGTGCCACAATGCACTACTGGGAACTAGCTGAAAACATTAGTAAACCAATGAAAAGAGGCATATGTTTGCAACCAACCACCAATAGCAGCTAGCTCCCAGCTCCTGAGCCTACCTATGTATCATTTTCAACAAAGGATACCAAAAGAACCAAAACAAGCTTGCCACTGGTATTACGAGTTGAAAGTAAACGCAATCGCTTGAGCGTAATAGCTATTTATGCTAGAATGACTACCATGACTTCAGAGCTCTGGTTAAGTGTTTTGCAAAACAAAAAAGTTGCACAAAACACATCAGAAATACATACATATCTATCTATCTATCTATCTATCTATCTATCTATCTATCTATCTATATATATATCCATGTAGGACCAGCACTCTAACATAACTTTTTAGAGTTTGAGCCTTTAACCCTTTCGTGTCCGGGTTAAAGTGCCTACATCGGAACAACTGTTCCGATGTAGACAAATTGAAACCATGCGATCGTGCACACGATCGCAAGATTTCAATTATTGGATCGCATCTGGGGGGCGTCCCTACAACCCTAGGAACACCCCCAAGACCGCGATCAAATCCTGACAGCACAGGAGGCTTCAGGACAGCCGTTGGCTATGACGTTCTATTCCGTCATAACGGCTTTAAAGCCCAGCCTAATTATGATGGAATAGAACGGCATAACGGCTTTAAAAGGTTAAGTATAAGTCCACAAATGACTCTTCTCTCTTTATTAAAGTTTTTCACATATTTATTAGTTTCAGCATTTCGGCCCTTGCTTTTGACTTAAAATGACATTATACACTCATTTTTTCTTTGCATAAATGTTTTGTAGATAATCTATTTATATAGCCCATAAAGTTTTTTTTTAATTAATGTATAGTTTTGCTTATTTTTAAATAACATTGCTCTGATTTTCAGACTCCTAACCAAGCCCCAAAGTTTTATGTGAATACGCTCGACTACCTACTCCAGCTTGCTCCTGTTTGTGTAAAGGGTCTTTTCATATGCAAAAGAAGGGGGAGGGGGGAGTGTCTTATTTGCCACTTGCAGTGGGCTTTCCAGCTACCTTTTCAACAGAGCCAAAGTGACAGCTTCTAAGTAAGTTTTTAAACCGTTTTATACTGGATTTTTATATCAGTATCTGTGCATATTATTCTTTATAGTAGTGTCTATTACATGCAGTTATATGAAAATGAGTGTATACTGTCCCTTTAAGGGCGCCGAAACTAATAAATATGTGAAAAACTTTAAAAAAAAGAGGGAAGAATCATTTGTTGACTTATATTTATATATATATATATATATATATATATATATATATATATATATATATATATATATATATGTGTGTGTGTACATATGTATTTATGTATTTACTTGTGTATATATGTATTTACAGATATATAAATACATATGTAGATAATGTACACATATATACACATGTATATACATGCATTGGAGCCCTTTGCAGTTAAGTAGATAAAAACATGTAAAAGCATATTTATGCAATATTCGTATTTGATAAAGTGTCATACTGTGTATTTACTGTAAATATTTCACATTCCAATGTTCTGCATATAGCAGACTATGTTTGAAGTATTTTTAAATTGCTATTCCTATATATACATCTATACCTATATATAATAATTTTTATATATAGGTGTGTATATATATATATATATATATATATATATATATATATATATATATATATATATATATATATATATATATTGTACCACAAAAACATCAGATATATGTAGATTTTTTTAATGAATAAATAGAACATATTCTTTTTATGTGAAGAACATTGGAATGTGAAATATTCATATTTTTATTTGGATTAGCACACATGGGGATATGTGATCAGGTTTGCGCGAGAGTGGCATGTACATTTTTATTTTTAATTTTTTTTTCTCCATTGACTTCTATGGGGGAATAAGTGAATGCAACATGATTAAGGTCAGATAGACCGAAACAACGTGCTTTTTGTTTATGTGATGTCCCAATAAATAAGAATTGAACATTTCTTCAAGTGGTGCTGCTACCTTTTTGTATTTTTGGAATAAGTGAATGCAAATGCGATATTGTAAGTTTGGCAGTTTACTTTCAACTCATAATATGAGCGCAACCCAACGTGCGCAAACAGGTTACTTCTAGCGCAGTTAGTGGGAGCATTAATTAGTGCTCCACATTGTAATCTGGCCCATAATTTTTACAAAAAGTACACTTAATATTTTCAGGCTAATTTTTGCTTTGAATATATAATTCTATGTAGCATTTATTTAATGTTTAATTGAATTGTTTGTCACACTTATGCTTGTCTTGTTATGCAAGAGTTTGGGAAGCATGGTTTCCTTCTATAAATCAGGGAGAATCCACAAGCTCATTCCTTACTGTTGGGAAATACAACACCTGGCAACCAGGAGGAGGCAAAGACACCCCAGCCAAAGGCTTAAATATCCCTCCCACTTCCCCTATCCCCCAGTCATTCTTTGCCTTTAGTCACTATTGGATATCGAATCGTAACATTAATCAAGAAATTGTTGTTGCTTTCTTGTGTCCTAATCCTTCTTCAGCAAAGGAACGTTTGCTTCATAATCTCGACGTGGTTTGTGCCTTAAAGTTATATCTTCAGGCGACTAAGGAATTCAGAGAATCTTCCTCTTTGCCATCTATATGGGCAGAAGGCTACTACGTCTTCTCTATCTTTCTGGTTGAGGAGTGTCATCCGCTTAGTTTGAAACAGCGGGACGACAGCCTCCTGAGAGGATAACAGTTCATTCCACTAGAGCAGTGGCTTCCTCTTGGGCTTTTAAGAACGAAGCCTCAATGGATCAGATTTGTAAGGCAGCTACCTGGTCCTCCTTACACACTTTTTCAAAATTTTTCAAGTTTGATGTGTTTGCTTCGGCTGAAGCAGCTTTCGGGAGAAAAGTTTTGCAGGCTGTGGTGCCCTCAAAATAGAGTCCGCCTCCTTTTTTCTGTTCCCTCCCGTTATTCATTCAGTGTCCTCTGGAGCTTGGGTATAGTTCTCACAACAGTAAGGAATGAAGTTGTGGACTCTCCCTGCCTTATGGAAGGAAAACATAAATTATGCTTACCAGATAAATTCCTTTCCTTCCTGTCAGGGGGAGTCCACGACCCCGCCCGTAATGTATTATTATTATTATCAGGTATTTGTAGAGCGGCAACAGGTTCCGCAGCGCTATGAACATGGGTGGTATATAAAAACAATTACAGGGATCAAATGGGTAGAGGGTCCTGCCGAGAGTTGCACTGTTGTAGTCGGCTCTTATGAAAGTTAACTACAAACAGCTGGGCTCATAGGCTTACATGCTATGGGGTTTAAGGGGATAGCAGTGGAGATAGGAAGGTTAGTGTAGGTTGTATGCGTCCCTGAATAGTAGAGTCTTCAGGGAGCACTTGAAGCTTTTAAAACTAGGGGAGAGTCTTGTGGAGCGATGCAGAGAGTTTCATAAGATGGGAGCCAGTCTGGAGAAATATTGTAAACGGGAATGTGGGGAGGTAACAAGAGAGGAGAAGAGTAGGAGATCATGAGCGGAGTGAAGGGGATGGGAGGGAGAGTATCTGGAGACAAGGTATGTAGGGGGGAGCAATGCAATTGAGGACTTTGTGTGTCAGAGGTGCGGCAGAAGAAGAGCGAAGTGTAAGGAAGATGAGCCCGGCAGAGGCATTTATTATGGAATTATAAAGTAATTTATTTTTTTGATGGGTGGCTTCCTTTTTATATTATTTCTTCTGGCACCTTTTATACCCTGATGTTTCTCTACTTTTCCTTGTTCCCTCGGCAGAATGACTGGGGGATAGAGGAAGTGGGAGGGACATTTAAGCCTTTGGCTGGGGTGTCTTTGCCTCCTCCTGGTAGCCAGGTGTTGTATTTCCCAACAGTAAGGAATGAAGTCGTGGACTCTCCCTGCCAGGAAGGAAAGGAATTTATCTGGTAAGCATAAATTTGTTTTTAAAGGATAATGGGCGGTACAAAGTATACATTCACAAATCGTTAAAAAATAAATAAATGTCACACTGATAACCATTACTCACCAGTTTACCCATACATTCTCTGAACCATTCTGCATTTTGTGTGATTGTCCAGCTGTTCCTTTTGCCACTTTTTCTACTCTATTATCATGAAATTTCATATATCCTGCCCAGACACACCGGACAGTGCACTTAAATTACCTAACCACACACACATACTGCCCCGATACCACCCCTTAACTAAAAATCCCTGTACTGTGAAGTCATCCCTCTGGTACCTGGATGTTCTCGACTCCACCCTCTGACTACCCTTGCTCAGCCTTCCCTTCTTTTATTCCCAGTTGTTAGGAGCAATGCACTCACTTTTGTGTGTGTCAGAAGTAGCGTTTGTATTACAGGTTAAAAGTAAACGCATTAGCTTGAGCGGAATTGAATTTAACGCACGCCAGGATAGTGTGACTTCAGAGCTCTGGTTAACTGTTACGCAAGACAAAAAAGTTGCACAAAACAGAACAAAATACATTGTACAGTACAGTTACACTCATAAAAACACTATCTAATAAAAATTAAAAAAAAAATGCATAAAAAGTTATAAGGTCTAAAATAGGGATGGGCGAATGTGTTTATATTCAAATACTAATGTTAGAACGAATGTTATTTTAGAAATTCGATTTACATAATAGAATGTTAAGAACGAATATTCTTAAAAATTCTATTATCGAATGTTATTTACAGTTTTCGAATGTCACATTGAATTTCGAATTTCACATTTGAATTCAAATGTCACATTCAAATTCAAATATTACATTTATAAAACTCAATTGTAGACTAGAAATACAATTTTGAATTTGAATGTGACATTCTAATTCAAATCTCAAATTTGAATTTGAATATTACATTTAAAAAACACAGTATTAGACTAGAAATACTACTTTGAATTTGAATCTTACATTCTATTATTCGAACAATATTTTCAAATTTTATTGAAAAATTCGAAAACGAAAATTCGAAAATAGAATGTTATATAAACATATGAGGTTTTAGGTGTCTAAATATGTATATGTTTTTGTGTGTATATATGTTTTATATGTGTGTGCATATGTATTTATGTATATGTATGTATATATATATATATATATATATATATATATATATATAGTTCAGTTTGGAAACGGCACACTCCAATCAAACATCCACCTAATCCAAGTACAGCCAAATCGGTGATGATTCCCACGGACGGTATCCGTGCTATTCAGAAACTTCACACAGCAGGCACAGCAGGTTTTTAAATCTGTTTTAATGGTAATGAAAAAAGAACCATATATATATATATATATATATATATATATATATATATATATATATATATATATATATATATATATATATATATATATATGCGCATCGGAGCCCTTTGCAGTTCAAGTAGCTGAAAACATTAAATATAATTTTTATGCAATATTCATATTTAATAAATGATTTTACTGCAAATATTTCACATTCCAATGTTCTTCACATAGGCAAATATGTTCTAAGTATTTTTAAATAGATATTATTCCTATATATCTATATATCTGTATAATATATATATATATATATATATATATATATATATATATATATATATATATATATATATATATATTATACTTTATTTATGAATCGCCAACATATTCCGCAGTGCTGTCCATTGGTACAATTTAAATAAAATAATGATATAAAACTTGTAAGAGACAAGACAAAATTTACAAACACATACACTAGGAAATGGGGGGCCCTATTCCCGTGGGAACTTACAATCTAGAAGGGTAGGAGGTTGAGAAACAAGAGGTGAGGACTGGAAGATTGAGAAAGATGTTAATGCAGAGTTAGATGAGGGAAGTGAAATTAATTTATTATTGAGGTGGGTGGTAGGCTTCTCTGAACAAAAAAGTCTTCAGGGAGCATTTAAAGGAAGGACGACAGCACAAGGGAGAGAGTTCCAGAGGGTAGGTGCTGCACAACAGAAATCCTGCAGTCTAGCATGGGAAGAGGTGATAGTTGAAGATGCAAGGAGCAGGTCATTGTTGGATCTTAGTGGGCTGGCTGGAGTATACTTGTGTGTGTGTGTGTATGTGTATAATATATATATATATATATATATATATATATATATATATATATATATATATGTGTGTGTGCATTGGAGCCCTTTGCAGTTCAAGTAGCTGAAAACATTATATATAATATTTATGCAATATTCATCCTATATAATAAAAGGCCAGGTATGTTTGTCAGATGCAGTCATGCGCAGTAGAGACTGCGCGAGGACAAACATACCGGGCCTTTAGGATCAACTTCAGATTAGAATTAAATTGGCCGTTGCGGGGGCGTGGTCGGGCGGAGCGGGCATGGCAAGGGGACATGGCCGACGGGGTGCAGCGATGGGGGCATGGTCGGGAGTGGTCGGCCTGGGAGTGGGCGTGGCCTGAGAGCGACAAAGAGTGGGGTGAGAGAGAGCAAAAGAGATGGGAGAGAGCAAATGAGAGGGGGAGAGAGAGCAAAAGAGAGGGGGGAGAGAGAGCAAAAGAAAGGGGGAGAGAGAGAGCAAAGGAGAGGGGGGAGAGAGAGCAAAGGAGAGGGAGGAGAGAGAGCAAAGGAGAGAGGGGAGAACAAAAGAGGGGGAGAGAGAGCAAAAAAGAGGGGGGAGAGAGAGCAAAAGAGGGGGGATTGAGAGCAAAATAGGTGGGAGAAAGAAAGCAAAAGAGGTGGGATAGAGAAAGCAAAAGAGAGGGGGAAAAAGCAAAAGAGAGGGGGGAAAGAGAGAGAGCAAAAGAAAGGGGAGAGAGAGCAAAAGAGAGCACAAAAGAGAGGGGAGAGAGAGAGAGAACACAAAAGAGAAGAGGAGAGAGAGCAAAAGAGAGGGGGAAGAGAGAGCAAGGGGTGGGACCGCTGTACTACAAAAAATGGCCGTGTGCACGGGCTTTAGGACTAGTATTTAATAAAGGTTTTTACTGCAAATATTACACATTCCAATGTTCTTCACATAGGCAAATATGTTCTAAGTATTATTATTATTTACAAACAACTCGTGCATTTATGGCATAATTGGTTGTAAATGCTTCTCTGGGATCCCCTTTGTTCAGAAATAGCAGACATATATGACTTTGGCGTTGCTTTTTGGTAATTAGAAGGCCGCTAAAATGCCACTGCGCATCACACGTGTATTATGCCCAGCAGTGAAGGGGTTAATTAGGGAGCATGTAGGGAGCGTCTAGGGTTAATTTTAGCTTTAGTGTAGTGTAGTAGACAACCCCAAGTATTGATCTAGGCCCATCTTGGTATATTTCATGCTACCATTTCACCGCTAAATGCGATCAAATAAAAAAAAACGTAAAATTTTTCACAATTTTAGGTTTCTCACTGAAATTATTTACAAACAACTTTTGCAAGTATGGCACAAATGGTTGTAAATGCTTCTCTGGGATCCCCTTTGTTCAGAAATAGCAGACATATATGGCTTTGGCGTTGCTTTTTGGTAATTATAAGGCCGCTAAATGCTGCTGCGCATCACACGTGTATTATGGCTAGCAGTTAAGGGGTTAATTAGGGAGCTTGTAGGGAGCTTGCAGGGTTAATTTTAGCTTTAGTGTAGAGATCAGCCTCCCACCTGACACATCAGACCCCCTGATCCCTCCCAAACAGCTCCCTTCCCTCCCCCACCCCACAATTGTCCCCGCCATCTTAAGTACTGGCAGAAAGTCTGCCAGTACTAAAATAAAAGGTATATTTAAAATTAAAAAAAAAATATTTATAGCATATTTACATATGCAGCTGTGTAGGATCCCCCCTTAGCCCCTAACCTCCCTGATCCCCCCCCCCAAACAGCTCTCTAACCCTTCACCTCTACCTTACTGGGAGCCATCTTGGGTACTGGCAGCTGCCTGTTTGCAAATACAAATGTTTTTTTTTTTTTTTTTCCTGTAGTGTAGCTTCCCCCCCCCACAGACCAATTCCCCACCCGCTCCCAGATCCCTTAGATTTACTTTTGTTGGGGATTTTATCCCCCCTTACTGCCACTCATATAACATGTATTTGCTGTAGTGTAGCGGTTCCCACCGCTCCCTCCCCGTGCACGCGCCCACCCGCCACCCACCGTGCATGCGCGCGCTACCGTGCGCGCTCCCGACGATCCCGCCCCCGATCCCGCCCCCCTCTCTCTTCAGTTTTTCATCGATGGCCGCCCACCCGCCTCCCACGGTCAGCTCCCACTCACCAACGATTGCGGCCATCGATGCCGATGCAGAGAGGGCCACAGAGTGGCTCTCTCTGCATCGGATGGGGGAAAAAGGTTATTGCAGGATGCCTCGATATCGAGGCATCACTGCAATAACCGTAAAGCGTCTGGAAGCGATCAGGATCGCTTCCAGCCGCTTTAAAGACCAGCGACGTACCCTGTACGACTTTGGGGATTAAAGACCAGGTTGTGTGCGACGTACCCTGTACGACTCGTGTCATTAAGGGGTTAATATGAAATTGTTGGACAGCTCTAATATTAAGTTTTCAGTATCTGTAAATGAAAGGATTTATTACTTAAATGATTGATAGAAACATTTTAGAATGAATTAAGATAAAACCTATACAAAAGTAAAAACATATGGTATAGCTTATGCTTCCATATATTTTACAAACCTGGATTCCTTAAGTGACCCAGAAACAGATCAACTGTTTTATCTGAAATGTTGGAGCCAGGAAGAAGACTGAGGAACCAGGAACATGTTTATAGAGAGAGAGAGAGAGAGAGAGAGAGAGAGAATAATCATTTTTTTAGACACCCAAGTAAATTAATTTTTACGAATTTTGGCTTCCTGGAACCCCCCCCCCCCCCCCCAATCCAATTACAGAGAAGAGCAAAATGCTTTCTCACTTAGGGCCCAATGATCAAATACTCGCCGGCATGGAGAGAAATTATGCAAAATCTTTGGGATTTTTTTAGACCTTATATTGTAGTGCAGTTGTCTCTCATTCACATACATAGCTCTGCATAGTGACTACTACATCACTACTGCCAAGGTGAACTTTGTACAGGTGATTGCATTTTGTTTTAAACACATACCTATCATATGCATAAACTTGCTTTTTTGCTTTAGGAACTTTTATGTTGCTGTTAATGGTTACACTATTGATAGACAGATTTTAGAAAACCGAACTGGGTTAACAACTTTCTTTATTTAATACAATGTTTGTATGAATTGAAAGGAAAAAAGCCTTTAGTGTGCATTTATTCATTCATCCCCAGGATTAACTTTCTCACTATATAAACTAGTTTATAGAATTTCTCTCCTATTAATTGGAATTAAAGGTTTAAAAGAGCATCTTTCTTACTTGACAGACCTCCTTTAAGAAATAGAATTAATAAAAGGAACACATGTAAAATCAATATACTCAACAGTTCATCAAACATTAGAAGTGTTATTGCAAATATTCTGCTGTCGATTTTGTGATAACTTTTCCGATGCCCTTTGTAATTATTAAAGCTGGTACACAAGACACTCTCTACTACTGTCTGAAAAGAAGCATAGTGCACTTGTATTGAGCAGTGCTTTATTGTATTTTTTAGGCAGTTTGCTGTATATTGCTTCATATTGCTTTGCAAAAGATATCTGAACACTGTTTCTAGAAAACATTCTGAGATTCACTAAATTGGAGAACAAATACTAAAAACATACACCTTGGACTATGTTTTGTGTAAAAAAAAATATTTATTTATATGTGACGACTAAACCTATTGCCCAGCCATGACTATGGGAGGTGGGTGTGGGCATGAAGAGGTTAATAGCACTCAGCCTTACACCTTTACCTCTACAAAGGGCCTAAAGGGACACCAAATTAACCCCCAAATCCTGCATACACCACCCCAGATAAACAATGTTGCAACCACCAAGAGCTTTGATTAAGGGTGTCTTGGAAACCCAATAACTCACACCACTAACAATTCAGTAACGTGACTTTAACCTTGTTTTAACAGAGTGTGAATTCAGATATTAGAGCCCAAAGACAGAATTAGATCATTTTATATGTTTAATAACAAAAGACAAGTTACACAGTGCCAAATTACCAAAACAAGACATACAAAAGAACAAAAAATAAATAAATGCAAATATGCAGTCCTTTTATATAAAGTAAAATTGGACATAAATAAATCACAATGCCTACACTTTGCACATATTACCAAGTTTCCAATATGTTTGTGTTTGAAGTTCCTTCAGATGTTACTCCTTCTGTCCCAAGCAAGTTCTGAATATTTTTTCTGTAACTTGCAGTTATATCTCAGAGGTTCCATTTGTCTTGTCAAGACCACAGCCCTTGGGTTAATATGATCATCTAACTACTCCTTGCAAGTCCTTACAGTGCTGAGCCACCATACCACATCTGCTGGGTGGCTATTCCAGATATCTACTACTCCCCATGAGTGTATCATGACTATATATATATATATATATATATATATATATATATATATATATATATATATATATATATATATATATATATATATATATATATTCTTATTTGATATCTTGTATGTATGTGCAAAGGGGATGGCTATTGAATTAGCAATAAATTAATACAGGGTTCAAATAGAAGGGAGTTAAAGAAAACAGAGGGGGAGCATATTAGACTTGGGCCTAAGGCAGCATAAAACCAGAATACATTTTGTCCTTTGCCAAACAGCTCATTGTATTAAGCAAGACTGGCAAAATGAGGACCATCCGCATCTTATTAATTAAATAATGGGCTTGCCAAGAACTTTAATTTTAGGCCGACAAGGATCATGTCATGAGCAGCAGACTTTAGGAGGTGCTCTAGTTCAGATATCCTCAAAATTCAGAAAATCCATCTAGATTGTAAGTTCCCACGGGAATAGGGCCCTCAATTCCCCCTGTATTTGTCTGTAAAAAATGCATTTTATTGTATTGTTTCTCTGATGTACTTTTATCCTTGTACCCATGGTCAGCGCTGCGGAATCTGTTGGCGCTTTTTAAAAAGAATAATAATAATAATGTGACTTGTTACGGAGGACTGAGGACAGGTTTGAAAACCAGTGCCCTAAACAAATAAGCCTTCCCCCTCTGGAATGGCTAAATGATTCTTGTATTCTGTAAAACGTGTTCCTTTCTTTGTGCATAGCTTATGCAGTGTGATATTTATCTAAGCTCAAAAGTTTGTTGGTGAGGTGGCATTCATGAGACCTTACTATTCTTTATATCCCATCAGAACCTCAATAGCCCGTCAGAACCTCAATCAATAGCTCGTCAGAAACTCAATCAATAGCCCATCAGAGCCTCAATCAATAGCTTGTCAGTACCTTAATCAATAGCCCATTAGAACCTCAATCAATAGCTCGTCAGAACCTCAATCAATAGCTCGTCAGAAACTCAATTAATAGCCTATCAGAACCTCAATCAATAGCCCATCAGAACCTCAATCAATAGCCCATCACAACCTCAATCAATAGCCCATAAGAACCTCAATCAATAGCCCATCAGAACCTCAATCAATAGACCATCAGAACCTCAATCAATAGCCCATCAGAACCTCAATTAATAGCCCATCAGAACCTCAATCAATAGCCCATCAGAACCTCGATCAAAGCTGTGGGTAGTTTGGATAACAAATTGTTTTTCTCATATAACCCCTGGGGGAAAAAAGTCACAGTCTCACATTTTGGGGTACTCTGGATTTGTCATCACATAAAACCCCCTTCCCTGGTGCATAATGATGCTCCCACTAAATTGTGCAACAAATGTTGAAAAATGACCCAGAATAAAAGTAGTTAACAGCCACATGTTTATTTCTGTTTTTTTGTTTCTATTCTGGTATGATGAGAACAGCTCTAAAGTCTTGTAAATACAATATGGAATGTGTGTTATGTCTATGAGGTAGAGTGCATTCTCTTAACAAGCCTGGGAAAATCTATTTAGTTGATATGAATCAAAGTCTCTATAAAAACTGTAGTATTTAAATTGGACAGATATTATACTTTAACAAGCAATAGGCGTAAAATAATATAACCTGTAGAAAGAAATAAAATATGAGCACTGGTGACTGTAGCATAAATTATTCTTTAATTTATGTTGTTGACATATATATATATATAAAATATATAATGCCCTAATGCATCCCATTCTCCATTGAAGAGCAAATTATACCTTGTGTGTCTTGTGTGCATTTTCCCACTTCCCCAATATAGCATTTTCCCAAAGCTATAAATTCTATAACGCATCACAGCTTTACAACCCGAAATCCTAAATATTCTAAGAGGTTGCATTAGTTAAGCAAGATGTGGGCTCAATACCACTATTCCATCTCTCCAGGGAAAAAATAAAACATAATACTTTTGATTGTTGGCTCCAATAAATTGCTGCTCTGGGAACAAATGGTCCATAGTTTTAATACCTTGTATGGAGTATAATTATTATTTTTAAAAAAAAAAGACTAATTTTTTTTTATTTTTAAAAAGACATTGCAGTAAAAGGATTCAGAAAAGTGTTATAAACTTATTTAAGAGTATAGGAGGATGTATTATGTGAGGAGAAGTTAGCTAAACAGGGTCTTGAGAGGTGGTATATTACTCTATATAAATATATTCATGGTTTATATAGGAAAGTGGCAGGAGAACTGTTTATTCCTAGAAAATTATTTGTGACAAGAGGTGACACTTTAAGGCTAGAGGAAAGGGGTAGGAAAGAGCAGTAAAGAGATTTTTCACTGTAAGAACCATCAGACTGTTGAACTCTTCGAGGAGGTGACTGGAAATACAGTAGATAGCTTTAAAAAGGGCGTAGATATATTGTAGCTGACATCAATTGCTAGTGTTGTACATGAAAGAAAGTTTTTGTGTTGCAAGTCCGTTTAATACAGAGCTTATTATTATTATTATTATTATTATTAATAATAATAATAATTTCCTTGGATCACTGTAATGTCATCTAATAGTTTGGAAAACAAAACTATTTAAAACCGTTATTTAAAATAGAATGCTATAAAATCTAACACAATTTAGTCTAAGAAATGTCTCAGGGTCTTTAGTGTTAACCTCGAATACTTTTTCCCCAGCTGCAAACTCATCTGAGTTAGGTTGTATTTTGAAGCCCTCACACCTAGACCTTGTTGTGATTGGCAGTTGTTTGCTGTGTTTTATAAAGAGGGATTTTTTCTCTTCATCACAAAACACTCATGTTATTTATCCATGTAGCTGGGTGGGGAATTTGGGAGAAAAGGCTCCTCCTTTTTTTTAATTTATTATCTGTATCCGGTTTGTTACTGCCCTCCCTGATTATTATTGGTATTATAAATATAAAGAAGAAGAATAAATATAAAACAGTGTATCGTGCAGTTTTCAAATACAATGAAATCAACATAAGAAAGAAAATGGGTACTGCTGGGAGCTACATCATATGTGTGTAGCCAGTACTCAACAGCTAGTTCTCAGTAGTGCATTGCTGCTCCAGAGCCTACCTAGGTATGTTTTTAAACAAAAGGATATCAAGAGAACAAAGTAAATCTGATCATAGATGTAAATTGAAGAGTCTTTAAACATTGCATGTGCTGTCTGAATCAACGATTTAAGTTCCATGTCCCAAGTACAAAACTCATTCTTTATACTCGCTCATAGCTTAGAGTAAAAATGCATTCCTGTATACAGTCATCTGCCTTTTGTTTTATCGTCTTAATTCTTCCAGTCAAGAAAAAAATAATTGTCCATTTCTAGTTATTTCCTTTGAATATATAAACAACTGAAAAGAAAGACGTCATTTTGGCTCTGTTAGTTACAATTTAAATATACATTGGTAGAGACTAAAACTCTATTAACATTCGAGATCATTTTGAGAAAAAGCAGTATTGTAGTTTACATTCACAGAACAAAAATCTGTTCCAGATCTATCCAATATCCTTCTTATATTATTATTATTGTTTAAAGAGCCATTAAAGTGAAAAAATGCCATGCTCTAATTTGTTAGAGCATCTAATTTTATCACTAGCGACCCTGCAATGCTATGTATTTAACCATCGCAAAACAGGTTAAACACATAAAGTATTGCTCAGGACCAGCAGTACTGTCACTGATCTGATCAGCAGCGCTAATTATGTGACCCATCTGTGACGCTCATGAGCGGTACATTAACTACATCACGTATTTAACCCCTTTGTAGGGGTCGAATATATATCAGCATCACAGGGTCACTAGTGATACGATGGGATACTGTTACAAATTTATATAATGGTCCATTAAGTTAGAAACATAGATTTTGATGGTAGATAAGAACCATGGGCCCAAAAAGTCTGCCCAGTGTTTGCTAAAAGTATGAACTTATCTAGTTTATTGGATAGTCTTATGCTTATCCCAGGCATTCTTGAAGTCCCCCACAATATTTGTCATTACCACCTCTTGTGGAGGTTTACTCAGTGAATCAATCACCCTTTCTATAAAGAAGTACTTCTGCATATTACTCCTGAATCTACTACCCTTCAGCTTGAGATCATGACCCCTTGTTCTTGAATATTAATTTTTATGAAAAATACTGAAAGGGGCCGATTTATAACGGCCCGAATGGGGCGGTATCCACCTGTTTCCGCGCAAACCTTCAGTCTCGCCGGAAACAGGAGTTAAGAAGCAGCAATCTTAAAGACCGCTGCTCCTTAACTTCTCTGCTACCTCTGAGGCGGCGGACAGCAATCCACCCGATCCCATAAGATTGGGTTGATTGACACGCCCTGCTAGCGGCCGATTGGCCGTGAATCTTCAGGGGGCGGCATTGCACAAACAGTTCACCAGAACTGCTTATACAATGTTAAATGCCTACAGTGTATGCTGTCAGCATTCAGCGATGTCTGACGAACATGATCCTCTGAGCAGATCATGTCAGACAGACATTTTGATAAATCGGCCCCATGCTGTCGACATTTATTAATGTGCGGCAGACATGATCGCTACAGCGGATCATGTCCGTCCGCACTTTCATAAACCCGCCCCAAAGACTCAGCTTTGCTTAAAGTTACTATCAGATCACGTCTTTCCCTTCTCTCCTATAAACTATTCATATTTAGGTAATTGAGCCTCTCCTCAACTCAATAAGCTTCAATCTTACACATTTATTTTCTAATAAACTTATGAATGGATGAACAAAACTGGTAAAAAAAAAAAAAATGTTTGAAAAAAGATTGCTCTCATGAGCTCAAAGCTTTCATGGGTGCGCTGGTATTACGAGTGGAGCGCAAATATTGCGCTTGTGCAAGCAAAATTTTGTTCTCCACTCGTAATCTGGCCCTAAATCAGTGCGGATTAACATTACAATTGTCAGTTATTTCAATAAATGTAATTAATTTCATGCAACATTCACATTTATGTTTAAGATGTGGGGATTGGCCTGGTAAGACCAGACTATCTGACCTTGCAACAGAAAGCATCAACTTACTTGGCATATTTAGCCCTTTAAAAGTTGTTTTACTTACAGAGAGCCTAGAAATTTATGTCAGGCAAATAAAAAAGTCAAATGTTTAAAGGGATGTTAAACAATTTGATATTGTAATATAAATGTTTAATTATTTGTAGTAAACAATATTTATTATTGTCCATCTTTTGTGTATTTTAAAAATCATGCGTTCAAAGCACTTCACACTCAAAAACTCTTTCTCTTAGTAGAAACATTCATCTTAAAGGGACATTAAACACTAAATACATTTTATAAGCATAGTACTGAGGTTATTCCCTGGCTCTCTCAAGTCATAGGTTCCGCCATGTTGAAATCTATCTTTTACTACATTCCAGTGCTGACCTGTTTGCACGTGTGCAGCAACTCTCCTTCAGATACCTGCATTGTTACCTAGGTTCGATAATGGCAGCGCCAATGATTAGAGGGAGGTGCATGACATGTATTTACTGTTTAGCGTCCCTTTAAGCTCTGCACTTTGTTTTCTGTTGATGATTGAAGAGCTTCGGGGGGAGGTGGATCAAGTTATTTTCCTGGCTGCACTTGCAGCAGAATATTTACATTTAAAATTTCTATTTAGAAAGAGTTCTCGTTAAAGGGATAGGAAAGTAAAAATTTAACTTGTATCATTTAAATAGAGCATTTAGTTTTAAGACTCTTCTATTATCAAATTTTCTTTTTTCTCTTGGTGTCCTTTGTTTAAAAGAATGTGTGCCTATCCTCTGCAGCATTAATGCTAGCTGCTGGCAGATGCACCCTTAGCATTTGCGGGCCCTGGGCAAGACAAATGTGTGGGGGCCCCAGTCAGGACTTTGTGACCAGTAATAATATCCTACCGTCGGCAACCACAGCTGCATCGCTGATATTGTGGAGCCACAAGCACAGTCTCCTTATTCTTAAGTGCTGGCCTGACTGCGGGGGCCCCCAAATCCTGGGACTGCCCCATCCGCCCTACCAGCTAGTAATTGGTGGCTATATACATTTGTCTCTTTTCATTAGATCAAAATAAATTATATAATTGTTTTATATGCATTTAAACTCAGATTTAAATGCATTTGTTGCATTTAAATTAAATACATTATATATTTTTTTTAACAAAACATCATACATTATATTGTACAAAACCATATTACAAAACTAGGTAACATTTATTGTCCTTGTACAATTTCTCTGCAATATTGCGGAATTCTGGCCTGTTGAAGATATATGTATGGGTAGTTTAACCATTGTTCCTAGACAGGGCAACACTTTCTGAACATGTTATTGATCCGGGTATGTAATTATTGTCTTACAAAATATCTTAGTTTATAAGTTTTATATTTAATAAGTGATGGAAGTGTATTACTAAAACATTTTTTGACATTTACAAAATAATAGATTATAATACAAACAAATGTGAATACTTTTTATATATCCTTCTTATCTGAATAATTCTTATTTTCATTAATAGTATCACAGAAGCATGTAAATGCTAGAGCCTGCGTTAATCCATATCAAAAGCCATATGGCAGTGTGTTTAAATTCAGCTGTAAGAAACCGGGGCAGTTTCAATTAATTTTATTGTTACAAATTCTAGTGTCATAACTATACAGTATTAGTATTTCAGCTTCAAGGTTTTGTCATAGTTATAATTTTAAGTAAGAAAATTAAAATATATTTAATTATCCTCCAAAATATTCAGTATCTCCAGTTCTTATTCACTAAGAACTGAGATGTGTGTGAGCTTTAGTAAATAATCTCCTTAGAATAACTTTGGAATTGGTGAGGCTGGAAAAGTCCTTAACCCTCTATACTACAAGGAATTTTAGAAAGAAAACAAAAACTTGCTCTAAGTACCAGATCATTTTAGAACTTGTTGCTATCACTCCATTTAAACAGAAATAGAGCCTTGTTTTTTAGATTTACCTGTAAAAAAACTATATATTTATTTTAAGTAGACAACCAAAGGTATTGATCTATGTCAATTTTGGTGTATTTCATGCCACCATTTCGCCACCAAATGTGATCATATAACAATAGTTAACTTTTTCACAAACTTTGTGTTTCTCGCTGAAATTATTTACTTACCGCTTGTACAGTTATAACACAAATGGCTGTAAACGTTTCTGTGGAATCCCCTTTGTTCAGAAATAGCAGCGTTACATGGCCTTGCCTCTCTAACCCTCTCCCTCCCACTCCCACTTATGGAAGCCATCTTAGGTACTGGTAGCTGACTACCCAATTTATTTATTTTTATATTTTTTAAAGTATTTTTCTGTAGTGTTATCCTCCTCTTCCCTGGTGATCATTGTGTAAATTATCCACCCAACTCCAATCACCACTTTTTCGGCAGTGTACTATTTCATCCCTGCATCTCCTTCCAAAATGTATTTTCTGTAGCGTAGAGTCCCGCACCTCCCTCCCCTGTTGGGCTGCCCATCTCATGATTCAGATAGAGCAATGGAAGTGTAAACAACTTTCCAATTCAGTTCCATTATCAAAATGTGCACATTTTTTATATGCAAACTTTCTGAGGCACCAGCAACTACAGAGCATGTGCAAGAACTCACAGTATATACACGTATATACATTTTGGGTATTGTCTGATGGCTGTCACATGATGCAGGGGAAAGGAAAATTTAACTAACGGTAATTTCTCAGAAGAGAAATGTACTACTCATTTTAAATGTAGACTGCAGTGATTTTGCATTGTCTTTTCATTATGTATTTGTTGATAATGATATTCTACTGTAGTTAGTGGTCCTTTAATACATTTTGTAAATATGTTTCTATAATGACATGTAGCAACACCTGTCAAATCATACTGTCTTGCATATTTTATCTAAAATCAAGCCAGAATATTATATTTATAGTATATGTTTTGAAAGTGAACTTTGCTGGTTTAATTATAGTTATGAATGTGATATAATGCACATGCTCAGCTGACATTAGATTAATGTTTTAATAAACTTTACTACAAACTTCTGTGGAGCTGTTTAATAACTTAAGCATGTTTAATATATTTCCCATTTGTTTTAAGCAAAATTCCTAGCCAGAAACTGAAGGAAGCACAGGCTGGTGACATTAAGAAATGACATGTAATTAGATAACTGCATTGCTGTGCTCATTTCCTGCCATATTCACAGCAGTGGTTGTCATGACCCATTTTTGTTCATTTGGTGCTTGCTAGGTTGGATTAACCTAGCAAAAGCCTAGCATTAACTCCATATGCCTCTATGTGTGACAGTGTTAGCTCTGCCATTTTGTTGTACAGTATGTTAGCCTTTCTGAATTGCCCTTGGTCTCATCTACATGAGATATGGTTAATCTACTCAGGAAAATGTAGTAGACAAAAATAAACTTCAGGGGCATAGTTTTGTGTTTTTATGGTGGGATTGTATTGATGGAATGCAACATTTTCCATGAAAAAACAAATGTTAAACACTTAAGGGTAAAACTTTCTAGCTCTTACCTGCTACGTGGAAAAACACACTTAACCCCAATAACCCAATAAAGACGCGGACACCAGTTATGGGAGAAAAAAACCCTTCCCCCGTCCGGGGAGAGGGGTTGCATTTATTGAACAAATAACTTAATTAAATAACCTAATAAACAAGTAACGTTGGCCGGCAAGAAAAAGGCACCCCTGTCCTACAACTCCAAAGCAAAGGGTGCGACCGCCCTAAGGGAATGGGGGACGCCCCCCAAACCCGACGGCCTAGGGGATTTTTTAGGAGGGATCGTGCAGGGAGCCACCGAGCGTCGGCCCTTGCGGCTGTCGTTGCATGTGCTTGCCTGTCCCCCTCCTCTTATTACCCCCCAGGCTGTCCCTACTGGATGTTTGTCGCACCCCTTCTGCCGCCACAACAGGAACATGACGCCATGTTCCTAACCAACTAGAGTTGAGGGACCCCCGAACTCTGCAGACAACGGTTCCTCAGCCAAAAGACTGTTAGTTCCGAAGGGGGGTCCCCAGAACCAAAAAATTAAAGCACTTTGGACTTACTAAGGTCCGAGTGACTATTCAGCCCCCAGCCAAAGTGTTACTATTGCCAGCATCGACATCAACTGGAACACACCCGCCATAACTGGAACAGAGCATCTGTAGCTTGGGAGGGAAGGGAGGGACGACAGAAAACAGGTTAGTGACCCTACTTCCTGCCTACAGCCCTTAATATAGGTTCTGCAACATCTCCCCCTAGCTGTCAAACCAGCAGTACACACATGAATTAATGCACGTATCAACTAAGTCAAAAGTTAACCCTTAAGTTGCTGCGTGCTGAATCAGCCCTCCACTTTCCAAATAAATGAAAGATTTTTTTTTTATTCAAATCAAGGTTAACCTGATAATCATATGCAGATTTTTTTATATTTGTTTAAAGGCCTAGTAAATACAGTAGATTTGCATAATCAACAAATACAAGATAACAAGACAATGCAATAGCACTTAGTCTAAACTTCAAATGAGTAGTAGATTTTTTTCTGACAAATTTTAAAGTTACGTCTATTTCCACTCCCCCAGTATCATGTGACAGCCATCAGCCAATCACAAGTGCGTATACGTATATTCTGTGAATTCTTGCACATGCTCAGTAGGAGCTGGTGACTCGAAAAGTGTAACTATTAAAAGGCTGTGCACATTTTGTTTATAAGTAAATTGGAAAGTTGCTGCTGCTTCCCTTGTTGGTGTAAAATCATTCAATATTGCGGTGTTTTGCACAAAACCATTGTTTAAAGGGACACTGAACCCATTTTTTTCAATCATGATTCAGATAGACCATGAAATTTTAAGCAACTTTCTAATTGACTCCTATTATCAAATTTTCTTCGTTCTCTTGCTATCTTTATTTGAAATGCAAGAATGTAAGTTTAGATGCCGGCCCATTTTTGGTGAACAACCTGGGTTGTCCTTGCTGATTGGTAGATAAATTCATCCACCAATAAAAAAGTGCTGTCCAGCGTAGATGCCTTCTTTTTCAAATCACGAAAGAAAAAAATTTGGGTTCAGTGTCCCTTTAAGTATAAAGATTTTGTATTTTGATCAGCAAAACAGAACTGGCACATACAGTCATTTTTTATTTAACACAATGAGGATACAATTGCTTCGACATTGAAAGGGCTCATCTGCAACTGTTTATTAGCCGAGTGTGATTAACCTCTTAGTTATTTGGTAATTTGGTAGAGATATTTTTAAAAATGTTTCGTTGTAGCTTTGATGGCGAAAACACAAAAACAAAGACAATTCTGCAGGTCAATCTTTGCACTGTAATTTTGGAATAGAGAAAATACATTGCGGCATTACATACGCTTACATACCTTGTTGCATATGTTGGGGATATTCTGTTTAATACTAATAAATGTTAATAAATGTATTATCACAATCTGTAGCAATATACAGGTGTTTTCAAATATGTCCTGACCTGAGAGACACTGAAACAAAAAAAAACAACAAACGAACAAAAATGTAAAAGCAGGAAACCGATGTGAAATGCTCCGCAGGTCAGGCTTATTTCTCACAAGCAGTAATGGAACGAAAGCAAATTCCAATTTAAACTTTTTGAGTGGAAATAGAATTAACAGCGTGCTGTACAAAGATTTCCCTGTAATAAATAATGCTAATAAGTTGTTATAAAAGTCTCTGTTCTATTCATATCTTGTCAGGCAGCTGTATATCTTACTACAGCACAAGAAACAGCTGACTCTCTGAGCTGCACTTGAAAGGTTATCTGCATAAACTCTCAAGGCACACAGAGAAACTATTTGCATTGGCAAAGGGAACGGTCTCTCTGATCCTTTCCTCATTTGGCCGTCTCATTTTGAAATACTCTGTTTATATATTGGGTCCTCTTGCTCACTTCTCATTTGGATTATGCAGTTATTGGTTATGATATTTTCTCAGATTTATAAGCGTAAAACATTTTCGCTGTTCAATATGTCTGTATTAAAAAAGAACAGTGTTTTAAAACCATGGAACACTTAGGTTGTATTACTATTTGAAATGCTATTATATCAGTCTTACTATTAGTTATGGTAACTTAGGATTTAAAGACTATTAAAGGGACATTGAATACATTTCATGCACATCTCTATAATTCTTGGTGCCACCATTTTGAAACATAGTTATCACTGCAGGTATCTGAAGGAGAGTTGCTGCACATGTGCAAACACATCTGAAAGGGAATACAGTAGAAGCTAGATTTCAACATGGCAGCACCCATGACTAGAGGGAGGCAGTGAATAACTGTAGTACTATGCTTCTAAAATGTATTTAGTGTCCCTTTAAGGTTTCTTCAGCAGGCTCTCTTAATACTTCATGTGATTTGTCAGTCTTTATGTAATATGCAAATATTTTAAGTTTCCAAAAATTAAATGTCAATATAATAAAGACACACTGGGGCCCATTTATCAAGCTCCGGATGGAGCTTGAGGGCCGGTGTTTCTAAAGACCGCTGCTCCATTACCCTGTCCGCCTGCTCTGAGCAGGCGGACAGACATCGCCACAAATCAACCCGATTGAGTACGATCGGGTTGATTGACACCTCCCCTGTTGGCGGCCGATTGGCCGCGAATCTGCAGGGGGAGACGTTCAGACTATTCTGCCTTGTGTTCAGCAAGCTCAGTTTACGTACTTATGTATGATTTAAAGGATGCTTACCTTCATTTTCCTTTTCACAGGGAACATTATCAGTTTTTAAGGTTTGCCTTTCTAGACAAGAACTTTCCATTTCGGACTGGCTACAGCTCCCAGAATTTACTCTAAGGTTCTGGGTACTATTTTGTCTGTGATCAGAACTCAGGGTATTGCGGCGTTTCCTTACAGTGATGACATCTTGGTTCATGCTCCATCTTTACATTTAGCAAAAACTCACACCAGCAGACTTGTTGTTTCTTCAACAACATGGTTGGAAGATCAATTTTCCAAAGAGTTTGCTTCTTCCTCAGACAAGTTGTTTTTTGGGGGGTTTCAGATTTCTTTGACAGATCAAAAAAGGGTGAAGCTAGTGTCTGCTTTTCTAAACCTTCGGTCTCTTTTTTTTCTTTTAAGGTGGACATTAAGCTTCTTTCTCCAACATTGGTGTGTCCGGTCCACGGCGTCATCCATAACTTGTGGGAATATTCTCCTCCCCAACAGGAAATGGCAAAGAGCACAGCAAAAGCTGTCCATATAGTCCCTCCCAGGCTCCGCCCCCCCCAGTCATTCTCTTTGCAGCTCTGAACAAGTAGCATCTCCACGGAGATGGTGAAGAGTATGTGGTGTTTAGTTGTAGTTTTTATTCTACTATCAAGAGTTTGTTATTTTAAAATAGTGCTGGTATGTACTATTTACTCTGAAACAGAAAGAGATGAAGAGTTCTGTTTATGAGAGGAGTATGATTTTAGCAGCAGCAGTAACTAAAATCGATTGCTGTTCCCACACAGGACTGTTGAGCTGAGAGAACTTCAGTTGGGGGGAACAGTTTGCAGACTTTTCTGCTTAAGGTATGACTAGCCATTATTCTAACAAGACTGTGTAATGCTGGAAGGCTGTCATTTTTCCCCTCATGGGGATCGGTAAGCCATTTTCTTAGTCTCAAACAGAATAAAGGGCTTAATATGGGCTATAAACTGGTAGACACTTTTATGGGCTAAATCGATTGCTTTATTTAGGTATTTTATACAGTTTGAAGTTGAATTTCATACTTGTATAACTTTGGGGAACGTTTTTTACGTCAGGCACTTGTTTAGACACCTTCCCAGTCAGGAAGGGCCTTTCTCTGTAGTAGGCAGAGCCTCATTTTCACGCCATTACTGTGCGGTTACTTTTGAGATCAGTACATGCAGCTGCATGTGTGTGGGTCTGGAGTTCACTGAAAAGGTTCCTAGAAGGCTACATTTGGTATCGTATACTCCCCTGGGTTTGGTGAAGTCGCAGCAGAGGCTGGGGCTGGGACTGTAAGGGGGTTAAAATTGTAAACGGCTCCGGTTTCCACATTTTAAGGGTTAACAGCCTGAAATTTGGGGTGCAATGCTTTGAATGCTTTAAGACACTGTGGTGAAAATTTGGTTAAGATTGAATAATTCCTTCATAGTTTTTCACATATTCAGTAATAAAGTGTGCCCTGTTTAAAATTTAAAGAGACAGTAACGGTTTTGTTTTAAAACGGTTTTTTGTACTTTATTAACAAGTTTAAGCCTGTTTAACATGTCTGTGCCTTCAGATAGATCATGTTCTGTATGTATGTAAGCCAATGTGTCTCCCCCTTCTAAAATGTGTGATAATTGTGCCATAGCGTCCAAATAAAGTAAGGACAGTACTGTCACAGATAGTAAAGTTGCCCAAGATGATTCCTCAGATGAAGGGAGTAGACATAGTTCTACATCATCTCCTTCTGTGTCAACACCAGTTTTGCACACGCAGGAGACCCCTAGTACAGACCCCTAGTACTTCTAGCGCGCCAATGCTTGTTACTATGCAACAATTGACTGCAGTAATGGATAACTCCATAGCAAATATTTTATCCAAAATGCCTGCATTTCAGAGAAAGCGCGATTGCTCTGTTTTAAACACTGTAGAGCAGGAAGGCGCTGATGATAAGTGACAATGAGGGAGGTTTTGTCAGATGGAGAAATTTCTGATTCAGGAAGAATTTCTCAGCAGGCAGAACCTGATGTTGTGACATTTAAATTTAAATTAGAGCATCTCCGCGCACTGCTTAAGGAGGTGCTATCTACTCTGGATGATTGTGACAATCTGGTCATCCCAGAAAAATTGTGCAAGATGGACAAGTTCCTAGAGGTCCCGGTGCACCCCGACGCTTTTCAAATACCCAAGCGGGTGGCGGACATAGTGAATAAGGAGTGGGAGAAGCCAGGCATACCTTTTGTCCCTCCTCCTATATTTAAGAAATTATTTCCCATGGTCGACCCCAGAAAGGACTTATGGCAAACAGTTCCTAAGGTCGAGGGGGCGGTTTCTACACTAGCCAAACGCACGACCATTCCTATTGAGGACAATTGTGCTTTCAAAGATCCTATGGATAAAAAATTGGAGGGTTTGCTTAAAAAGATTTTGTACAGCAAGGTTACCTCCTTCAACCTATTTCATGTATTATACCTGTCACTACAGCAGCGTGGTTCTGGTTCGAAGAACTAGAAAAATCGCTCAGTAGAGAGACTCCGTATGAGGAAGTTATGGACAGAATTCACGCACTTAAGTTAGCTAATTCCTTTATTTTAGATGCCGCTTTGCAGTTAGCGAGATTAGCGGCGAAAAATTCAGGGTTTGCAATTGTGGCGCGCAGAGCGCTCTGGCTAAAGTCTTGGTCAGCCGATGTATCTTCCAAGACAAAATTGCTTAATATCCCTTTCAAAGGTAAGACCCTCTTTGGGCCAGAATTGAAAGAGATTATTTCAGACATCACTGGGGGTAAGGGCCATGCCCTCCCACAAGATAGGCCTTTCAAGGCTAAGAATAAGTCCAATTTTCGTTCCTTTTGCAATTTCAGGAACGGACCGGTCTCCAACTCTGCAGCCTCTAGACAAGAGGGTAATGCTTCCTAGACTAAACCAGCTTGGAAACCGATGCAAGGCTAGAACAAGGGTAAGCAGGCCAAGAAACCTGCTGCTGCTACCAAAACAGCATGAAGGGGTAGCCCCCGATCCGGGACCGGATCTAGTAGGGGGCAGACTCTCTCTCTTTGCTCAGGCTTGGGCAAGAGATGTTCAGGATCCCTGGGAACTAGAAATAGTCTCTCAGGGTTATCTTCTAGAATTCAAGGAACTACCCCCAAGGGGGAGGTTCCACATGTCTCGCTTATCTTCAAACCAAATAAAGAGACAGGCATTCTTACATTGTGTAGAAAACCTGTTAAAAATGGGAGTGATACACCCAGTTCCAACTGTGGAACAAGGTCTGGGGTTTTACTCAAATCTGTTTGTAGTTCCCAAAAAAGAGGGAACTTTCAGACCAATTCTGGATTTAAAAATTCTAAACAAATTTCTCAGAGTGCCATCGTTCAAAATGGAAACTATTCGAACGATTTTACCTACAATCCAGGAGGGTCAATTTATGACTACCGTGGATCTAAAGGATGCGTATCTACATATTCCTATCCACAAAGATCATCATCAGTTCCTAAGGTTTGCCTTTCTGGACAAACATTACCAGTTCGTGTCTCTCCCATTCGGACTAGCCACTGCTCCAAGGATTTTCACAAAGGTGTTCGGGTCCCTTCTAGCGGTTCTAAGATCAAGGGGCATTGCAGTGGCACCTTACTTGGACGACATCCTAATTCAAGCGTCGTCTCTTTCAAAAGCAAAGGCTCACACAGACATTGTTCTAGCCTTTCTCAGATCTCACGGGTGGAAGGTGAACATAGAAAAAAGTTCCCTGTCTCCGTCGACAAGAGTCCCTTTCTTGGGGACAATAATAGATTCTTTAGAAATGAAGATTTTCCTGACAGATGTCAGAAAGTCAAAGCTTCTAAACGCTTGTCAAGTTCTTCACTCTGTTCTATGGCCTTCCATAGCTCAGTGCATGGAAGTAGTAGGGTTGATGGTTGCAGCAATGGACATAGTTCCTTTTGCGCGAATTCATCGAAGACCATTACAACTGTGCATGCTCAAACAGTGGAATGGGGACTATACAGACTTGTCTCCAATGATTCAAGTAGATCAGAAGACCAGAGACTCACTCCGTTGGTGGCTGACCCAGGATCACCTGTCCCAGGGAATGAGCTTCCGCAGACCAGAGTGGGTCATCGTCATGACCGACGCCAGTCTATTAGGCTGGGGCGCGGTCTGGGATTCCCTGAAAGCTCAGGGTCTATGGTCCCGGGAAGAGTCTCTTCTCCCGATAAACATTCTGGAACTGAGAGCGATATTCAATGCTCTCCGGGCTTGGCCTCAACTAGCAAAGGCCAGATTCATAAGATTCCAATCAGTCAACATGACGACTGTTGCTTACATCAACCATCAGGGGGGAACAAGGAGTTCTCTGGCGATGAGAGAGGTGACCAAAATCATCAAATGGGCGGAGGATCACTCCTGCCACCTATCTGCAATCCACATCCCAGGAGTAGACAACTGGGAGGCGGATTATCTGAGTCGTCAGACTTTCCATCCGGGGGAGTGGGAACTCCACCCGGAGGTGTTTGCCCAGTTGACCCAATTATGGGGCATTCCAGACATGGATCTGATGGCGTCTCATCAGAACTTCAAGGTTCCTTGCTACGGGTCCAGATCCAGGGATCCCAAGGCGACTCTAGTGGATGCATTGGTGGCGCCTTGGGCCTTCAACCTAGCTTATGCGTTTCCACCGTTCCCTCTCATTCCCAGGCTGGTAGCCAGGATCAAACAGGAGAAGGCCTTGGTGATTTTGATAGCTCCTGCGTGGCCACGCAGGACTTGGTATGCAGACCTGGTGAATATGTCATCGGCTCCACCATGGAAGCTACCTTTGAGACAGGATCTTCTAGTACAAGGTCCATTCGAACATCCAAATCTAGTTTCTCTCCAGCTGACTGCTTGGAAATTGAACGCTTGATTTTAGCTAAGCGTGGGTTTTCGGATTCTGTGATAGATACTCTGGTACAAGCCAGAAAACCTGTGACTAGAAAGATTTACCATATATATCTGTTGGTGTGAATCCAAGGGATTCTCATGGAGTAAGATTAAAATTCCTAGGATCCTTTCCTTTCTCCAAGAAGGTTTGGATAAGGGATTGTCAGCGAGTTCTCTAAACGGACAGATTTCTGCTTTATCTGTCTTGTTACACAAACGACTGGCAGCTGTGCCAGATGTTCAAGCTTTTGTTCAGGCTTTGATCAGGATCAAGCCTGTTTACAGACCTTTGACTCCTCCCTGGAGTCTAAATTTAGTTCTTTCAGTTCTTCAAGGGGTTTCGTTTGAACCCATACATTCCATAGATATCAAGTTGTTATCTTGGAAAGTTCTGTTTTTGGTTGCTATTTCTTCTGCTAGAAGAGTTTCTGAATTATCTGCTCTGCAGTGTAATCCGCCCTATCTGGTGTTCCATTCAGATAAGGTTGTTTTGCGTACTAAACCTGGTTTCCTTCCAAAAGTTGTTTCCAACAAGAATATTAACCAGGAAATAGTTGTGCCTTCTTTGTGCCCGAATCCAGTTTCAGAGAAGGAACGTTTGTTACACAATTTAGATGTAGTCCATGCTTTAAAGTTCTATTTAGAAGCAACAAAGGATTTCAGACAAACGTCTTCTCGGTTTGTCGTTTATTCTGGCAAGAGGAGAGGTCAAAAAGCTACTGCTACCTCTCTTTCCTTTTGGCTGAAAAGCATCATCCGATTGGCTTACGAGACTGCTGGACGGCAGCCTCCCGAACGAATCACAGCTCACTCTACTAGGGCTGTGGCTTCCACTTGGGCCTTCAAGAACGAGGCTTCTGTTGATCAGATATGTAAGGCAGCGACTTGGTCTTCTCTGCACACTTTTGCCAAATTCTACAAATTTGATACTTTTGCTTCTTCGGAGGCTATTTTTGGGAGAAAGGTTTTGCAAGCCGTGGTGCCTTCTGTTTAGGTAACCTGATTTGCTCCCTCCCTTCATCCATGTCCTAAAGCTTTGGTATTGGTTCCCACAAGTTATGGATGACGCCGTGGACCGGACACACCAATGTTGGAGAAAACAGAATTTATGCTTACCTGATAAATTACTTTCTCCAACGGTGTGTCCGGTCCACGGCCCGCCCTGGTTTTTTAATCAGGCTTGATAAATTTCTTTCTTTAACTACAGTCACCACGGCACCCTATAGTTTCTCCTTTTTTTCTCCTGTCCGTCGGTCGAATGACTGGGGGGGCGGAGCCTGGGAGGGACTATATGGACAGCTTTTGCTGTGCTCTTTGCCATTTCCTGTTGGGGAGGAGAATATTCCCACAAGTTATGGATGACGCCGTGGACCGGACACACCGTTGGAGAAAGTAATTTATCAGGTAAGCATAAATTCTGTTTTCTTGGTTTTGTTTCTTTTGGCTATCTCTTATGATAGACGAGTCTCAGTTACCTGTTCTTTCATGTGATCCTCCTTATCTTATTTTTCATCGAGATAAGGCAGTTTTAAGGATGAATCTTGAATTTTTATCTAAGGTTGTGTCTTCAGATAATATAAGTCGGCAAATTGTTGTTCCTTCTTTGTGCCCTAATGCCAAAAGTTCTTCGGAGAGGCTTCTTCATATTTTGGATTTTTTTAGAGCGTTGAAGGATTATGGATTTCAGACAAACTTCTATTTTGTCCATTTTTCTGGTTCCAGAAAAGGGCAGAAATTTTCTGCGGTTTCTTTGGCTTTTTCTTTGAAACTTTTGATCTATAAGGCTTACTTGGAGGCAGGTCAGCCTCCACCTAAATGGTTTACTGCTCATTCTCCCATATCAATTACCAGATCATGGACTCCACCGCTTGGGTATTAGTTCCCAGGAGTAATAGATTGTGGACTCTTACCACCTGTATGAAAGAAAACATCATTTATGCTTACCTGATAAATTAAAGGGGCAGTCTACATCTTAGTCATCTTAAAGTCTTACCTTAGATTAAGCTGTAAATAGCATTCTGCACCCTTTCTATATGCAGCTGGAAAAAAGTTATTTTAAAATGAATACTGTTTCTGGAAACTTTGAAACGGCTGCCAAGCTCAGCCCACTGATGACATCACAATCTTGGCTGCGTCTAGGCACTCTGCTGAATAGCATTGACAGTCTGTTGAATCCAACTAGTTATGGATGACGCCGTGGACCGGACACACCAATTTTGGAGAAAACAGAATTTATGCTTACCTGATAAATTACTTTCTCCAACGGTGTGTCCGGTCCACGGCCCGCCCTGGTTTTTTAATCAGGTTTGATAAATTTCTTTCTTTAACTACAGTCACCACGGCACCCTATAGTTTCTCCTTTTTTTCTCCTGTCCGTCGGTCGAATGACTGGGGGGGCGGAGCCTGGGAGGTACTATATGGACAGCTTTTGCTGTGCTCTTTGCCATTTCCTGTTGGGGAGGAGAATATTCCCACAAGTTATGGATGACGCCGTGGACCGGACACACCGTTGGAGAAAGTAATTTATCAGGTAAGCATAAATTCTGTTTTCTTGGTTTTGTTTCTTTTGGCTATCTCTTATGATAGACGAGTCTCAGTTACCTGTTCTTTCATGTGATCCTCCTTATCTTATTTTTCATCGAGATAAGGCAGTTTTAAGGATGAATCTTGAATTTTTATCTAAGGTTCTGTCTTCAGATAATATAAGTCGGCAAATTGTTGTTCCTTCTTTGTGCCCTAATGCCAAAAGTTCTTCGGAGAGGCTTCTTCATATTTTGGATTTTTTTAGAGCGTTGAAGGATTATGGATTTCAGACAAACTTCTATTTTGTCCATTTTTCTGGTTCCAGAAAAGGGCAGAAATTTTCTGCGGTTTCTTTGGCTTTTTCTTTGAAACTTTTGATCTATAAGGCTTACTTGGAGGCAGGTCAGCCTCCACCTAAATGGTTTACTGCTCATTCTCCCATATCAATTACCAGATCATGGACTCCACCGCTTGGGTATTAGTTCCCAGGAGTAATAGATTGTGGACTCTTACCACCTGTATGAAAGAAAACATCATTTATGCTTACCTGATAAATTAAAGGGGCAGTCTACATCTTAGTCATCTTAAAGTCTTACCTTAGATTAAGCTGTAAATAGCATTCTGCACCCTTTCTATATGCAGCTGGAAAAAAGTTATTTTAAAATGAATACTGTTTCTGGAAACTTTGAAACGGCTGCCAAGCTCAGCCCACTGATGACATCACAATCTTGGCTGCGTCTAGGCACTCTGCTGAATAGCATTGACAGTCTGTTGAATCCAACTAGTGAGCCTTTTGTGATTGGATGCCATATGCAGCCCAGATCAAAAGGGGTTCTTACTTTATGGCTCACATCTATTCTCACATCTATTCTCATCTTTTTACTCTAGCTTTACTCTTAAAGTCCTAGTATTTTAATTTACTTTAATTTATTTACTGTCTTATTTGTTCAAACTTACACATTAAAATTGATTTTGTGGTCCCCACTATTATACATCTAGACCCTTTAGTAGGTAGATCCACTGATCATTTTTTTTAAACTAAGTGTATATTTGCAAGCTTATTTTATAACTACTAGTTTAGCTTTCCAGTTCTGTATGGATCTTTTCATGCATTCTGTTCTAACTAATGCTAAAGTTTTCTCTAAAGGATTTTGTGCTACCTTGTTTTTCAGGGTACAAAGGGGGTTTTACTGATTTGGCTCCAAGATTCAAGGTTCTGTGCACTCTAATATACCTGCAGCTAGGAGAGCTAATCCTCCTCCAAGTCAGCACACTGATCATCTTCCTACAGTTTAGTTATCTGGTTACGGATCATGAATAATTTCTGCCCAGTTAGAAAGTCTTTAAACATCAAACTCATTAGATTAGTCTTCTGTAGGTAAGTTTTTGTCTGAGAATCAGGATTTTAATACTGCTTCAGATGTAGTGTATGAAGCCTACTTGTAGTGGGGGCTCTACAGTTCTACACAGGTTCAGTTCCCATGTCACTTCAGATATTGGACAGTTGATGCCTTTAAGATATACCTTAAAGGAGGCTTTTCAACCACAGAATTGCCACTCTCGGGTGATAAAATACTTTTAGCCACATCTTGTCAGTATATACCAGGGTTATAAATATAATTTATTTATAGTATTCTTTAAAATAACCTCCAATAAAAATGTATATGCGAAACAATTGAAATTAATATTTATTCCTAAATTCTTGAGATTAGTTCAATTTATAAACACATTGAAATATATTAAGTAGAGACTAGCTTTGAATCCACTATGCACACCTTTTCCGTTACAATATTCTATACAACAGATCATAAAAAAATATACCTTTAAAATGAACCTTACTCACAATGAATCGCATTAAAATACCACAATAAAATACCAAAATATGGTGGACCGCTAACTTCACAGTGTTTAGATAAACAATATACCAAGATACTTCACACAAATCTTATTGGGCCTCAATAGATTTAAGATAACTTTCAGACAAGTATAATTAAGTTATTTAGCCCACAAATGATTCTATATAACTTCAATTAAAAACATCAGAAATTGTATATATTATTAATGCAAACAGCCAATTTATATGCCAATATGTCTGACCTGAAATGACCGCTTATTTAGCTTCAATAAGGCAAATTCTAATTTAATATTTAATACCAGTATACTTACTACCCTTGGTCTAAATAATATTAAATATAAAAATAAATTCTCCTTTTAAATCACAACTACAATATAACTATAATTTTAGAATACCTTTGATTTAAATATTATATATATATATATATATATATATATATATATATTTAGCTTATACTTTACCAAATAACCAAATGAGTGTTCCACTTCCTGAATTTCTTGTGGGCCATCTAAGAAGGATTTATCCACTATGCGCAAAGGTACAGGCCTCAAAACTATTATCTTCCTTTGTTCAAGAAAGTGTCCCAAAATGGCAGAGAATATACTTGGCACAAAGCCTGTGTATTTTCCTCTCCAAAACTTATGCTTCTTTGAGTCTGTCTGTCCAGTGTATGTGGGTGCTTATCAAAGATATAGCCCCTCCTTTATTTCTAATCATTCCCACAATATTTTGATAGGCCCTCGAATGCTTGTCCCTGATTCGCTTTCGGATCTGAACATCTCTTGGTTATTTATGAACCGCCTCCCTGAGTCTAAATGCTTTTGGTTGTTATACCATTTTGGAACTATAGGTGGCAGCAGACAATCAGAATTGCAGTATCATTATCAATAGTGCTGCAGTTTAAATATCTCACCTTAAAATGTTTATTCAATATACTATAATTTCTTGTATTAATAAACTTATCTGGTCAGCATATATGTTCCATCTTATATAATTTAGCAGGTATTTATAGATACCAAGCATGAGTATACTTCAATCCTATAATATTTTAGAAAATCCCTTTAAAGTTGCATTTTTATGAGGGACTAGTAGTATCAATCAATAAAATATATACGGTATGTCTATCTGACTTATTCTGTATATCCGCTCATTTGATATATTGGTATATATTTCATTTTCTAGTCATCATAGATATACATGAGTATTATAGTCATGTATTAATACATGTCTCAACAGTGTTTAAGACATGGGCTCAACATCTAAGCATTTATATTTTAGCTTATAGTATCTTATTTAGAAACCTCATCTTCACATCAGATTCTTCCCTGTAATGTTCACTAGATTTCTGGAAAACAAAGAAAAATGTATTTATTTTGAAATAACTTAAACATTTATATATACCAATGCAGTTATTCATTTAAAGGGATAGTATACACTCATTTACATATAACTGCATGTAATAGACACTACTATAAAGAATAATATGCACAGATACTGATATAAAAATCCAGTATAAAACTGTTTAAAAACTTACTTAGAAGTTCTCAGTTTATCTCTGTAGAAAAGGTAGGTGGAAAGCCCACTGCAAGTGGAAAATAAGACCCCCCCCCTTCTTTTGCATATGAAAAGACCCTTTACACAAACAGGAGCAAGCTGGAGAAGGTAGCTGATGATATTCTCATAAAACTTTGGAGCTTAGTTAGGAGTCTTTAAAAAAAACAACAAAAAAAAAACCTTTATGGGCTATATAAATAGATCATCTACAAAACATTTATGCAATGAAAAAATGAGTATAATGTCCCTTTAATTCGTTATACCCAACACAGTATGTAACATGTGCTGTATCTCTTAGATCATTATCTATATTATTAAGGCAGTCTGTGGAATACATTAATTTATCTAAGAACTATGTAGATAATTTGTTATCAAAAGTACATAGGTTAAGATATTTTGAAATCTTGATTCTTAGGCTTTCAACTTCCCATATGTCTGTAGGTAACTCGAGTTCAGATTCTTTGTGTATTGAAAACACAGCAGGTACCAATTTGTATCGAAGTGTGAATGGTCACTTCCCCTGTAAGATTGTTTTTTCTCTGCATACACTCAAGCCTCAAAGAGTTCAGTCTCAGATATTATGTCTGTATATCTCCACATGGGGTCATTACCTGATAATTTTTATTACATAGAAGAGAGATCAGGAAATCCATATATGGGCCTTCAAATTTGAGAGAGCTATGTGATAAAAAATCTCTTTGAAATGAACTGCCTTCACTAATCGAACCAAATGTTCTCCTTTTGTCCTCACTTGTTTTAAGCAGCAGTTAGGGGGCAGGGGCTGTAGTGAGACCAATTCATATTAAATTAGATATTAGCTCAAATGAAATATCATATTCTGTGATACATCTGTAGTTTATTCAATGTTATTTCACAGGTACCCTGACAATCTTTGGTATTTGCTGAGTTGTTTTAAGTATTTTAGTTGTCCAAGACCCTGATCCAGCTGAAGTAAGATCTATCAAGCATTTTGGTTTGAATTTTTCTATTTCTGCTAAACCTCTACATGCATTCCATATTCCTGAGGCCATTTCAGATATTACTTCCTAGAAAATGGCCACTACAGGACTTTATTTTAAGTATGGTGAGATGTGGTGCAGGTCTTGAGGGATCCCAGATATTCGTCTTTCCACCTCACGATACTGTAAATATAAATCCACAATAGTATAGAATGTACAGAGCAAGGACACACCAAAAAGGAAGGTACTCACAGGGAGTTTCTAGTCAAAAGCTCCAATCGGTCAGATGTCCCTTTACATGTTCTATATTAGACTTATCAATTTGTCTTGCTATTTTAGTGCAGGAATTACTATCTGTTTTCTTAATAATCCTTTTTGGACTCCTTTATAAAACAGTCCTTGTCCAAGTGGTTTATTTGTAAAGGCGAGATTCCTGTTTAATGTCTTTGTACTTTGTGCAATCTTCTTTCTTCTCAGACTTGGGGTATATTTATTAAGCTGTGGATGCAGCTGTTTCCATGTGAGTCTTCAGGCTCGCCGGAAACAAAAGTTAAGAAACAGCGGTCGTAAGACCGCTGCTCCTTAACTCATCCGCCACCTTAAATGATTGACACCCCTGCTAGCGACCGCGAATGTACAGGGGGTGGCATTGCACAAGCATTTTACCAGCATACACTGTCGGCTTTTAGCATTGTCGTGTGGACATGATTTGCTGCAGTGGATCATGTCTGTCCGACATATGATAAATCTACCCCTAGGCCTTTTCTCAGAGGAGATACTTGTTTTCTGTTCTTTCAAATCTTTTAGTGTCACTGCGGAATATTTTGGTCTTCTGGTTTACTTTCCAATAATGGAAGTCACTTGAATGTTACTTAAATTGATCTCTGTACAAGAGTGTTTCTCAAGTACCCCTAACAGGACAGTCATGATATCTTAACTAGAGCACAGGTGAAATAATCAGCTGATGGGTGAAAACAGGCTACTAACCATGGTTACTGATCCGTTGATTATTTTACTTGTGCTCTAGTTCAGATGATATGAAAATCTGACCTGTAAGCTTTCTTGAGGACAGGAGTTGAGAAACACTGTTGTACTCTTTCTGCATTTCACATCCTAGAAGTGAATTTCTATTTGGTGGATTCCTTCTGTTTACTATTGCTTAATCTGTTTGTGAATCCATGACTTTGTTCACATTTAGTCATTAGGGTCTTTTGCTTAATCCTCTCTATTCTGGATGCTTTGCCAAAACCAGGGATATTTAATCTAAGGTTTTCTACAGCTGTTTGGTAATTTCATTATTTTGTTTTTTGTTGCTCCACTCAGTCATAGTTCAGATTTTTGTTCTAAATCTAGTAAAAATAAGTTTAGTTAAGAGATTTTCTCTTACTGAGAACCTTAATGGTTTTAAGAATTTTTCAAACTCATCTTTTAAACTTATGAAAGGTTTAAATGTTTAGCTTGTATTTTTTTCAGCCAGGACATTGTAGTTCACTTGCTTTGTCCTATTTAAATTTTTAAAGATAATTTAAAACGTATTCTTAGCCTACATAAGATTTAAAAAATCATTTGTCCACGAATGAGTTAGAGGACTAAAGTTGTTACTTTACCTTCCTGATTTAAGTTCTCATTATGTATGGTTTCCTGGGAGGAAGAATAATCTATTCTACTAGATTGCTCCAATTTGAGAACCTTTTAAAATGAGGCTTCTGTTATGTAGATTTCACAGCTGCAAATTGCTCTTTTTTTACTCCCTTTTCTTTTCTTATACTTTTCTTATACTTTATGACAGGAAAGGCCTACAGTCCTAACCGCTGGTCACAGGTGGACTCTCACCACCTTATGAAAGAAAACAAAATGTATGCCTAATTTATAAATTTAATTTCTTTCATGGTGTGGAGAGTTTACGATTCCAGCCCTCCTTATATTTTTCTTATGGGTGGCAGTTTTAGTATGCACCTTATTTACTTTGCTTTGCCCTTTCCTACTTCCCTATTGTTCTCTTTTTTTCGGCTATACTTTAGATTTGGATGTCAGAGCGGCGAGAGGGATTTAAAGCTTTGTGAAGTGTTTGGTATATATCAAGTAATTATAGGTTCCCTATGACCTCTAGGGAGAGAGGGGGGGACTTGGGGGTTTGAGCCCTTGAACCTATAGAAACCAAACCTGGGTGTTTCCAGTAGGTAGTGCCTTATGCCAAATAATATAGAATTATTGCTAAGAAGAGGGACAGGGAAAGTGAAGCATATTGGGCACCCTTGGAGGGGCAAAAACCAGTACTATATTGATTGTGTGGTGTGTCGTGTATTTATTAAAACTTAACTTTTATATCAATAATCATTAAAAAAGGAGTGGAAGTTTCAACTAGTGAATAAAAAAAAGAAACAAACAATATTAAAATTGTGTCCGAGTAGTACTCGGTACACAAAAGCTCCTCTCAGATGTGATACAGTGATCAGTTTGTATCACACTGTCCTGTTGAAACCAAGTAGATATCAGTATCCTTAACTATATGTTAATACTTGAAAGTATAAGTACCATTTCCATCAATTATATTTATGATAATATACCATATAGGTCTATTTCATTCAGATTTCCCCATTGCATATATCATTATACCAATGAATTTAAACTTATCAGCCGCTAATGGGGTTATGTTAACGATAAAGTATTGTCACACTATGAAAAAGTCTTATTGGCAAATACAAGGTTTGTGAGTATTAGTACACAGATTAATTTTATTCTGATAAGTTTAGGAAAAACTTGTAATAAACACCTATGTGTCTGGGTGTTTATACTATTAGCATCAGTTCGATATTTGAAATGATTGTTGCTGCCAGTATTGACAGATTTACGATGTCTGTCATGTATTGTTCACTGTGAATCTACCCCAGTTAATCATGCATTAGGTTGTGCTATTTACGTTGTTTTAACCTGGTGAATATAATTATTCCAGGTGAGCGTGGGATTCTGAGGTAGTTCAGAGTCTGATAACACTGTGCAGGCTCATATAAAGTGATAACCCATTGAAAGACAACAATCTGTTATAAGGCTTATGGTGGCCCAGATCAATTAAACCAGGCTATAATATCGCTGAAAAGAGCAGGCACTAGTGATATTTGCTGCAAGAAGTATTATCAGAAAATAATGGCACTCAAAATCGTCTGTCTATAGCGATAGCTTACGCTTGAGCATATTGCTCCAACAATATGTAGCTAAATTAAAGCATACATCAATACCATTAAAGCCTATAATCGCTATGCCAGATTAACATATTAAGTTTAAAAAGTTTAAGTAAAAGGTACCTAAAAGAGGCCAACAATTAATCTAATTTCAACGGACTATATGAGAGGAGCAGTGTAAACGCCTGACGCGTGTTTCGCAACTGCTTTTTCAGAGGCGTCCGGTCCGACCGCCACACACTACTTTTAAAGGACCATCAGCCAATCACATGGCTGATTGCATTTTTGCAAATTCTTGTCAACCTATTGGCTGTTTTCTACCATCTTGCGATGTCATGATGACACAGTAGCGTCATCGTCAGCTGTAGCCTATCAGACTAGGGGGTGTATTTGCTGACGTTGTCCAATAGATTACTTGTATAGTGTTTATATTTTTTTTTTATAAATATAGTGTGACATTGCTATGTATTAAATATCATAAACGTGCACAAGGAAATTGTTATTAATGTTGAACATCCAATATACATGGTACAATAGAATGACATAAGAACACTTTGTACCCCATAATGAGATCTAGCTAAAGGGTTTAAAAAGCGCTGCATAAATATAACAGTGCAACAATATAAGGGTCCACTTTTTTGGTTATTACGGAATACATATTACCAGTGTTCATAAATATTTGTTCAAACAATAGCTATGAATAGACAGTATACACATATGGAAGTTATAAGTAACGTCTGACCGTCTAATATATATGATAGAATTGTTTGAAACATAATATACAAATACCATATAAGGATCTATAAATATATGTTCAAATATCTGCCTTGCAATAGATAGTACACATATATGGTAGTGGTAACTATCGTTGATCACCCAATATGCACGCTAGATTAGTTTGACACAAAAATATAAACACTATACGAGTAATCTATTGGACAACGTCAGCAAATACACCCCCTAGTCTGATAGGCTACAGCTGACGATGACGCTACTGTGTCATCATGACATCGCAAGATGGTAGAAAACAGCCGATAGGTTGACAAGAATTTGCAAAAATGCAATCAGCCATGTAGTGTGTGGCGGTCGGACCGGACGCCTCTGAAAAAGCAGTTGCGAAACGCGCGTCAGGCGTTTGCACTGCTCCTCTCATATAGTCCGTTAACATTAGATTAATTGTTGGCCTCTTTTAGGTACCTTTTACTTAAACTTTTTAAACTTAATATGTTAATCTGGCATAGCGATTATAGGCTTTAATGGTATTGATGTATGCTTTAATTTAGCTACATATTGTTGGAGCAATATGCTCAAGCGTAAGCTATCGCTATAGACAGACGATTTTGAGTGCCATTATTTTCTGATAATACTTCTTGCAGCAAATATCACTAGTGCCTGCTCTTTTCAGCGATATTATAGCCTGGTTTAATTGATCTGGGCCACCATAAGCCTTATAACAGATTGTTGTCTTTCAATGGGTTATCGCTTTATATGAGCCTGCACAGTGTTATCAGACTCTGAACTACCTCAGAATCCCACGCTCACCTGGAATAATTATATTCACCAGGTTAAAACAACGTAAATAGCACAACCTAATGCATGATTAACTGGGGTAGATTCACAGTGAACAATACATGACAGACATCGTAAATCTGTCAATACTGGCAGCAACAATCATTTCAAATATCGAACTGATGCTAATAGTATAAACACCCAGACACATAGGTGTTTATTACAAGTTTTTCCTAAACTTATCAGAATAAAATTAATCTGTGTACTAATACTCACAAACCTTGTATTTGCCAATAAGACTTTTTTTCATAGTGTGACAACACTTTATCGTTAACATAACCCCATTAGCGGCTGATAAGTTTAAATTCATTGGTATAATGATATATGCACTGGGGAAATCTGAATGAAATAGACCTATATGGTATATTATCATAAATATAATTGATGGAAATTGTACTTATACTTTCAAGTATTAACATATAGTTAAGGATACTGATATCTACTTGGTTTCAACAGGACAGTGTGATACAAACTGATCACTGTATCACATCTGAGAGGAGCTTTTGTGTACCGAGTACTACTCGGACACAATTTTAATATTGTTTGTTTCTTTTTTTTATTCATTAGTGGAAACTTCCACTCCTTTTTTAATGATTATTGATATAAAAGTTAAGTTTTAATAAATACACGACACACCACACAATCAATATAGTACTGGTTTTTGCCCCTCCAAGTGTGCCCAATATGCTTCACTTTCCCTGTCCCTCTTCTTAGCAATAATTATATATCAAGTAAGCATCATTTTTTTTTCTAAATTCTCCTTTACTACGCTGGTAAGTTATTGGCATAACGCAGAGGCTCTAAGTTACTAGCACATTGAGAATATAACTCAGTGCTGGCCTGAACAAAGTGTAATGTCAAATGCTAAATTTAATAATTGTGTCTCTCAGTGTTCTGTTCTTGGTCTTCTCAGCCGTTCAATCATGGATTTAGATTTCAATATGTAGGACCAGTTTATAGGGCCCTGCTACACTGTCAGTACTTTCATGTTATTGAATACATCTGGTGTTTGACTTATACTGAATGTAGAACCCTTTCTTTGGTGTTCCTACTCTTTGTTTTTTATGTTTTTGATCAGTTTGTCTGTAACACTTGATATTTGCTTATTTGTAAAAACCCAGTTTTCCCACCAGAAACAGGCCAGACACTGTTTAGCTAACAGGATGTTCAATGTCACATATATCATCTCTGGTTTTATCCATGTTTTTATTTCTGCTTTTGGTCAAATGATTGCAAAGGTGTTTCCTCAAGTATAAGCCAAGCCAAGGCTTTATTATTGAAACATTTACTAGATTCAATTTTTATTTTTTTTAAATATTTTCCTTTGATTCTTTTAAAAGGTTCAGTACAGGGACAATAACATTCCAGATTTAAATGTACTATAAAATGTATAGGAAAAGAAAAACAGCATTGCTATATGCAAATGATAATTTACTTTACCTGCTTTTGCTGTAAATTACCTCTGAACTGAATGTTATGCGTTCTATTCCTTGCAGAGTAGCTGGAATGCAACACTTTGTAAATTGTACCAAAACGAAAGTGTTAAATTACTAAAAGCTAATATATGCTGTTTAAAGTGCTAGTAAATAACGATTTATTACAGCACTACATTGAAACCTAAGCAGTGCAAACCTATGGTGGTGTGTGGTCTTCCCGACGGCGCTAACTTACAAGACTTAAGCTCCTATAACGATAGGGTCTCTAGATACCCAAGAGGGGGTTAAACAGAATAGTTTAGTGTTAGGAGCGCCTATTTAAAGGCTAAGTCTAATGAGGGTATAAATAAAAATTCGTCGTTAAGTATACCAGCACAAGGAGCCCAAGTGTGTAAAAAATATTTACAAGTTTATTATAGCTTTAAAATTAACAAATTTATTAAAGCAATAGCTTGGTGTCTATAATTGCAAACAGATTTATAAAAGCATAAAAGTATATGGATCCATATTACTTCATAAATAAACAATAATTAAAAACATTCAATGGTGGACTGTTTATATGATAAAATCAGTTTTACAGTCTATGCTAAAATTGGTTTGGGTGAAATCAAAAAGATGTACAAATGATACAGTAAAATACAATAAAATAAAATACAGAAATAATGCAATAAAATACAGAAATGGTGTACAAAAAGCAGCAAATGGGGATAGGTCGTGTGACCTAGGATAAGAACATATATGTGAAAGATGTCTTCCTGATTTAATTTGAGAAAAAAATGATAATTCTTTGAAAAATAAAGTGAAATGATGTTTAAAACTGATGAAAATGTGATAAGAATGTGATAAAAATGTGTGAATCCCCTCGTGAAAAGTCAAAAAGTGTCCAAAATTAAGTCAATAATTATATCAAAAAAAGGCAAAAAAGTCAATTATAAAAAACCAAAAATCCAAAATAAGATATCAAATTGAAAATGAAATCCAAAAGAATTTTTCAGTGATAATGTGATGTCCAATAAAAGTCAAAAATGCCACCTGTGTTTATGAATCAAACTGTGAATAGCTGAAAAAATAGAAATCCAACTGACCAATTTCTTGAAAATATTGGATATAAAAAACAATGAATATAAAAAATGGTTATAAAAAAATGTAAGACGATCCAATCCCTGTGGAAAAAAGGAAAATGCAACATAGAGCAGTATCGTTAAAAATATGTTTGCACAAGTAGAAATAAAACTCACCATATATGCCAACGCGTTTCGGCCCACCAATAGGGCCTTTATCAAGACTGATATGTGGTTGGTGAGAGTGCTTGCTTTATACTTGTTTGGTTTGTGCAATTTGCGCCAAAATTCTCAATTGCGCCAAAAAACTTGCGCGAAAAATTAGCCTTTGGACCCGGAAGTGTAAGATAGACCGGATATGTGTAGCTCCGGTTTCGGATAAAAACATATATTATAATGTTATGGCACAAATATAAGTCCTTCATTATAGACTCATTTTGTTAATGTCCCTTAGAAGTAATGATTGGCAGTTGGGGACTTGCTAGAGATATAGTAAGTGTCTTGTACCGGATGTGTGGTATTTCCATTCTACCGGAAGTTAACTGAAACCGGAAATTGGTTTATGGCATGGAGAACAAAATTTGACCGGATGTGTAATTCCGATATCAACATTTGTTACGATATGGAGGCCCAGATTTATTATTGTATAATACCCTCATTAAGGACTCATTGTGCTGGTAACCCCAAAAAATTAATTTGGCAGTTCAGGACTTACTGGACCCATAATTGGTGTCTGGTACTGGATGTCTGAAATAGCCGTTCTACCGGAAGTGGATACATACCGGAAGTTAACAGAAACCGGAAGTCGGTTTATTACGTGGAGAGCAGAATTTGTCTAGAAGAGGCGGTAGACATGTGTCTGGGAGTTGTAAATAAAAACATTGTGGAATCTTAAGTTTAGTATGGGAACTTAATTGTACTAGTTTAACTTGTGTCGTTCACCTGTTTTGTTAGAATGACATAGAATAAGAAAAATAAAATAAATAAAAAAAATTTTTTGAGTGAAACTGTGATGTAGTCTCCAAATCTGAGATTCGTTAATAATTATTCGCTGTAATCGCATGTTAATTCTGACCTAGGTGTAAAACGAGAATGGATTATAATCTCAATTATGAGAATAACCTATAGTTGTGGTAACTTCATCGCTTAAATAATAAGCGATGAAGTTACCACAACTATAGGTTATTCTCATAATTGAGATTATAATCCATTCTCGTTTTACACCTAGGTCAGAATTAACATGCGATTACAGCGAATAATTATTAACGAATCTCAGATTTGGAGACTACATCACAGTTTCACTCAAAAAAAATTTTTTATTTATTTTATTTTTCTTATTCTATGTCATTCTAACAAAACAGGTGAACGACACAAGTTAAACTAGTACAATTAAGTTCCCATACTAAACTTAAGATTCCACAATGTTTTTATTTACAACTCCCAGACACATGTCTACCGCCTCTTCTAGACAAATTCTGCTCTCCACGTAATAAACTGACTTCCGGTTTCTGTTAACTTCCGGTATGTATCCACTTCCGGTAGAACGGCTATTTCAGACATCCAGTACCAGACACCAATTATGGGTCCAGTAAGTCCTGAACTGCCAAATTAATTTTTTGGGGTTACCAGCACAATGAGTCCTTAATGAGGGTATTATACAATAATAAATCTGGGCCTCCATATCGTAACAAATGTTGATATCGGAATTACACATCCGGTCAAATTTTGTTCTCCATGCCATAAACCAATTTCCGGTTTCAGTTAACTTCCGGTAGAATGGAAATACCACACATCCGGTACAAGACACTTACTATATCTCTAGCAAGTCCCCAACTGCAAATCATTACTTCTAAGGGACATTAACAAAATGAGTCTATAATGAAGGACTTATATTTGTGCCATAACATTATAATATATGTTTTTATCCGAAACCGGAGCTACACATATCCGGTCTATCTTACACTTCCGGGTCCAAAGGCTAATTTTTGGCGCGAGTTTTTTGGCGCAATTGAGAATTTTGGCGCAAATTGCACAAACCAAACAAGTATAAAGCAAGCACTCTCACCAACCACATATCAGTCTTGATAAAGGCCCTATTGGTGGGCCGAAACGCGTTGGCATATATGGTGAGTTTTATTTCTACTTGTGCAAACATATTTTTAACGATACTGCTCTATGTTGCATTTTCCTTTTTCCACAGGGATTGGATCGTCTTACATTTTTTTATAACCATTTTTTATATTCATTGTTTTTTATATCCAATATTTTCAAGAAATTGGTCAGTTGGATTTCTATTTTTTCAGCTATTCACAGTTTGATTCATAAACACAGGTGGCATTTTTTACTTTTATTGGACATCACATTATCACTGAAAAATTCTTTTGGATTTCATTTTCAATTTGATATCTTATTTTGGATTTTTGGTTTTTTATAATTGACTTTTTTGCCTTTTTTTTATATAATTATTGACTTAATTTTGGACACTTTTTGACTTTTCACGAGGGGATTCACACATTTTTATCACATTCTTATCACATTTTCATCAGTTTTAAACATCATTTCACTTTATTTTTCAAAGAATTATCATTTTTTTCTCAAATTAAATCAGGAAGACATCTTTCACATATATGTTCTTATCCTAGGTCACACGACCTATCCCCATTTGCTGCTTTTTGTACACCATTTCTGTATTTTATTGCATTATTTCTGTATTTTATTTTATTGTATTTTACTGTATCATTTGTACATCTTTTTTATTTCACCCAAACCAATTTTAGCATAGACTGTAAAACTGATTTTATCATATAAACAGTCCACCATTGAATGTTTTTAATTATTGTTTATTTATGAAGTAATATGGATCCATATACTTTTATGCTTTTATAAATCTGTTTGCAATTATAGACACCAAGCTATTGCTTTAATAAATTTGTTAATTTTAAAGCTATAATAAACTTGTAAATATTTTTTACACACTTGGGCTCCTTGTGCTGGTATACTTAACGACGAATTTTTATTTATACCCTCATTAGACTTAGCCTTTAAATAGGCGCTCCTAACACTAAACTATTCTGTTTAACCCCCTTTTGGGTATCTAGAGACCCTATCGTTATAGGAGCTTAAGTCTTGTAAGTTAGCGCCGTCGGGAAGACCACACACCACCATAGTATCCAGTTCTCTCTAGAATTTCCCTCGGCAGCTTTCTCGTTCCTAAAACTATACTAATAACAAATATGTTCAATATGACACACTCTATGAGAAAGGACATAACATTAGATATTAATATATCCTCTGTAAATCCAGATGGTTCAGACAAAGTCGATTGTAACTCCATCTTTAGAAATTTGGAGAAACTTCTCATTCAAGAAGTTAAATACAAAGCAGAGATTAGCTTTCTGAGAAAATGCTTAGATCTCAACATTATCCCAAAGGGGCTAATTGTTAGAAAAGATTGTGCCTTCCAAACTGACAATCCAGATTTTAATAAAAAATGGGCAGACACACTAATAACAGCCTCCAGGACACTCATGCAAACTATAATTGAGCACAGAGAAGCCATACTATTACAAGTCGACATAGACATCAAAAATAATGAAGCTGATTTAGCTGGACCAGAGGGTCTAGTCATTGAAACTCAAGATATCCTAGACAGAAAAGATAATCTTGATAAGAAAATCACCAAGATTAGGGACGACATCACACTTAAGAAAAGCAAGAAACTAAATAGAGAACTCAATCTTCTAAAGAATTTGGACAAAGATGAGAATAACACCAACAGTGAACGAAATATGGAAACTCAACCATCCACTAGTTCCAGCAACGATCCAAACAAAGAAAACGAAGGAGGATGGACAACAGTCACATACAGAAAGGACAAACCCAAATCACACATATATAAAGGGGAGAACCAATTTTATGAACACAATAAACAAAGGAACGCTTATGATAACCATGAAACTAGACCTCCACATAACAATCCAAATTGGCATACAGATAGAAATAATTACAACTGGAATGGACAACGACATAACAACCATTGGAATTCCCATCGTCATAATGGAATGAGAGAAAACTGGGAGGATGACAGGTACAACAACCAAACACGCAAGATGGGACAACAAGATAGAGAATACTATCCCCCCAGATTTGAAAGGAAACCTCAGAGAATCTTCTTTCCACACCATTCCGAAGAACCTATCTATCAAAGGAACTACTTGCCACCTTTAGGAGGGAACCAAAGACACAAGGCCCAATTTGGCTACAACCATTCCCCAAGATGGAATCAAGGGTACAACCAATCGCCAAGATGGAATAACTATGGAAGACCACAATATGGATACAGACATCATCATCATATACAAAACGGAGAACAAGGGGACAGGTTCAATTACGGAAACCGTCATCCCTTCCACCAGGACTCGCACAATCAGAGGCACACACCTCAAACACCAAATATGACACCCCACTGTGATGACAGAGAATGGAGAACCCCACGGGTGGAGCATATACAAGGGAACAAGAACAGAATAAGTACCAAAGATCCAGTTGATAGTCCGCTGGCCTCATCCTCTAGAAATCATCATCATTTTTTAGAACCACACCAGAAGACTACCAAAGAGCTGGAGAGAACGACCACAAAGAGGAAGATGTCGAACTCAGACGACCCTCAAATCCCAAACGAAAAAAGAAAAACCATAGAGGGAAGAGAGGAGGGAAAAGAATGAATAGAAAGAACAAGAAAGAAGACACCGGAACATTGAACTCTAGCACCACTACCAAAGGTATCTACAACCTTAGCTCTACTTCTCTAACGGAACAAGAAAAACCCATCTTAAACTATGGACTCTCTTTCGCACCCTCAAAAGGGCTCAACAAATTTGAAACTTTTGTCAACATCAAAGAATTCGTCAGGAAACTGACATTGAAAAGACACTTTATGAGATCCCCACTGGAATACCAACAAAGAATCCCCACTAATGGCACACAATCTGTGATTGACGAATACCAACATACGGATCTTAAGCCCAAATCTACTTTCTATCCTACAGCAAGCAAAGGAAGTGCTATTGATTCATTTGAAACTATAGTCTGTAACGAACTGAGAAACATCAACAATACTAAACTTTACAGACATAAACAGAACCTTTTGTGGAATCAAATTCAAACCATCAGAAATCTAGAGAAAAACAAAGATCTTGTAATCAAACCTGCGGACAAGGGAGGAGGCATCGTAGTACTTAAAGTCGACTACAAAGCGGAATGTATGAGAATTCTGTCTGACCAGAATACATACGAAAAACTTAACACCAACCCAGTGATCCAATTCAAGGAAGAAATTGACGACATCTTGGCAGACGCACATGAGAACAACATATTGAACGACAAAGAATTTCGATACATAGGAATCAAACATCCTATTACACCAGTGTTCTATTATCTACCAAAGATACATAAGTCACTTCAACAACCACCAGGAAGACCTATTATATCTGGGATTGGCTCTCTCTCTAGCAATCTATCAGAGTACCTAGATAAAAACCTACAAAAGTATGTTATAAAACTACCCTCCTACATACGGGACTCTACACAAATACTCAACATCCTGAACAACATTAGCTGGGAAGAAGGCTATTTACTAGTGACCTGTGATGTGGCCTCACTCTACACCAGTATACCACATGAAGGTGGTGTAGAGGCGGTACGATATTTTCTGGACAAGGACCCAACAGTACCAGACAACCAGAAAACATTTATCCTTGAAGGGTTTTCTTACATTCTCACTCATAACTATTTTAACCACAATGGAAACTTCTACAAACAACTGTGTGGCACTGCCATGGGGACCAGGTTCGCGCCCAGCTATGCTAACCTCTACATGGGAAAATGGGAGACCATCTTCTGGGATTCTTGCCCAGCTGGCGCGGACCTGGTACTATACCATCGCTATATAGATGACATCATCATGGTATGGAAAGGTACAAGAGATGACCTGGAACACACCATTACAGTTATGAACAATAATATACATAACTTAAGATTCACCTATGAAATAAGCAGCTCAGAGATCACTTTTCTAGACCTTAGGATCACAATCCAAAACAACACTATCAAAACATCAACATACTTCAAACCTGTGGATTGTAGTCATTATATACACATCAACAGCTGTCACCACTCCAGGTGGAAAAGAAATATTCCCAAGGGACAGCTACTCAGACTGAGAAAAAACTGCTCAGATCCCGACCTATGGGAAACACAAGCCAAGACCATTAAAGCTCGCTTCATAGAACGAGGATATGAAGAAGATGCGATAGACAAAGAGATTGAAGAAGTAAGGAAAAAAGATCTGAACGAACTCTTGAAATATAAAGACAAACTGAAGACAATAACGGATGACAGAAATACCATCGATGTAGCATTCATCACACAATATTGTGAAAACAGACATCTGATAGAGGGAATAATTAAAAAACATTGGCCTCTACTGAAAAACGATGATACCATAGGGGAAATATTAGCAGACAAACCGAAATTCATCTACAGGAAATCAGACAATCTAAGAAACATACTATCACCTAGTGTCCCACGCTCCAGATCAACAGGAACACAAGATGTCTTCGGCAATACAATCAGGGGCTTCTATCCATGCATAAGTTGCAAAGCATGCAAAAGAGGTATCAAGACCAAGAAATTCGTATCCAACAACTCCAAAGCGGAACATATAATCAAAGATATGATAAAGTGTTCAAGTAAAGGCGTAATATACGTAATACAATGCAGCTGTGCACTACAGTATGTGGGCCAAACCACAAGACCATTAAAAGATAGGATTAGAGAGCACATTCTACAAGTCGAACACGGCAACACTGAAACCGCCATGTACAAACACTTCACCATCCATCATAAAAGCAACCTTAAAGATTTCAGCTACTATGGGATTCAACGAATAAGACCCAACTGGAGAGGCGGGGATTATGAAAGAAAACTTCTTATAGCTGAATCAAGATGGATCTATGAACTTGACTGTCTCTATCCTAAAGGTCTCAATAATAAAGAAGACTTATCGCATCTATTACATCTCAAATGAAGGATCCCACATATCAAACACCTATAACAACTATAGATCTACACATAAATACCAACTTGAAGCGACAATAGCCGGTTGGTTGATTCAGGGCCCCGAAACCTTCCCCCATGCACAATTTTTAACAATTTTTAAAAATTATATTTCATGAGCTTTCGTTTTTAACATTTCTTAATATTTTTTAAAAAAAATTAAAATATTTTTCAAAAAGACAATTTTATATCTTCTAATGTCTTTTATATTTCCGACAATTTCATAATTTATATTTTTATATATATCCTTTTAACCTCGTTTATGTCAATTTTAAACACGACCTGATCTCTATGTCTAACTGTCTGGATTTAATAACTCCTAAATAATAAGCGATGAAGTTACCACAACTATAGGTTATTCTCATAATTGAGATTATAATCCATTCTCGTTTTACACCTAGGTCAGAATTAACATGCGATTACAGCGAATAATTATTAACGAATCTCAGATTTGGAGACTACATCACAGTTTCACTCAAAATTTTTTTTTTATTTATTTTATTTTTCTTATTCTATGTCATTCTAACAAAACAGGTGAACGACACAAGTTAAACTAGTACAATTAAGTTCCCATACTAAACTTAAGATTCCACAATGTTTTTATTTACAACTCCCAGACACATGTCTACCGCCTCTTCTAGACAAATTCTGCTCTCCACGTAATAAACCGACTTCCGGTTTCTGTTAACTTCCGGTATGTATCCACTTCCGGTAGAACGGCTATTTCAGACATCCAGTACCAGACACCAATTATGGGTCCAGTAAGTCCTGAACTGCCAAATTAATTTTTTGGGGTTACCAGCACAATGAGTCCTTAATGAGGGTATTATACAATAATAAATCTGGGCCTCCATATCGTAACAAATGTTGATATCGGAATTACACATCCGGTCAAATTTTGTTCTCCATGCCATAAACCAATTTCCGGTTTCAGTTAACTTCCGGTAGAATGGAAATACCACACATCCGGTACAAGACACTTACTATATCTCTAGCAAGTCCCCAACTGCCAATCATTACTTCTAAGGGACATTAACAAAATGAGTCTATAATGAAGGACTTATATTTGTGCCATAACATTATAATATATGTTTTTATCCGAAACCGGAGCTACACATATCTGGTCTATCTTACACTTCCGGGTCCAAAGGCTAATTTTTGGCGCGAGTTTTTTGGCGCAATTGAGAATTTTGGCGCAAATTGCACAAACCAAACAAGTATAAAGCAAGCACTCTCACCAACCACATATCAGTCTTGATAAAGGCCCTATTGGTGGGCCGAAACGCGTTGGCATATATGGTGAGTTTTATTTCTACTTGTGCAAACATATTTTTAACGATACTGCTCTATGTTGCATTTTCCTTTTTCCACAGGGATTTGATCGTCTTACATTTTTTTATAACCATTTTTTATATTCATTGTTTTTTATATCCAATATTTTCAAGAAATTGGTCAGTTGGATTTCTATTTTTTCAGCTATTCACAGTTTGATTCATAAACACAGGTGGCATTTTTGACTTTTATTGGACATCACATTATCACTGAAAAATTCTTTTGGATTTCATTTTCAATTTGATATCTTATTTTGGATTTTTGGTTTTTTATAATTGACTTTTTTGCCTTTTTTTGATATAATTATTGACTTAATTTTGGACACTTTTTGACTTTTCACGAGGGGATTCACACATTTTTATCACATTCTTATCACATTTTCATCAGTTTTAAACATCATTTCACTTTATTTTTCAAAGAATTATCATTTTTTTCTCAAATTAAATCAGGAAGACATCTTTCACATATATGTTCTTATCCTAGGTCACACGACCTATCCCCATTTGCTGCTTTTTGTACACCATTTCTGTATTTTATTGCATTATTTCTGTATTTTATTTTATTGTATTTTACTGTATCATTTGTACATCTTTTTGATTTCACCCAAACCAATTTTAGCATAGACTGTAAAACTGATTTTATCATATAAACAGTCCACCATTGAATGTTTTTAATTATTGTTTATTTATGAAGTAATATGGATCCATATACTTTTATGCTTTTATAAATCTGTTTGCAATTATAGACACCAAGCTATTGCTTTAATAAATTTGTTAATTTTAAAGCTATTATAAACTTGTAAATATTTTTTACACACTTGGGCTCCTTGTGCTGGTATACTTAACGACGAATTTTTATTTATACCCTCATTAGACTTAGCCTTTAAATAGGCGCTCCTAACACTAAACTATTCAGCAGTGCAAACCTATGGCAGGTTAAAAATAAATCAATCTTAAAACATCTATTTACAGACCTTCCAACATTTGTGGCTATGTAATTAGAGACCAGGAGGTTGTGAGGTGCCGTGACTGTTTTGTGGGGGAGTTGTGTCAGGAGGATTTTGCATGTGCCTGTGAAAGTCATGGGTGTGTCTGGGCGGTCTCTGGGTGGGTCTAAGGGAAATTCTTCAAATATGAACATATGATTGTCTCAGAGAGACAGCGGGACAGAGCTCAGAATTAGAGGCTGTCCCTCCCAAATAGGGACAGGTTGGAGGTCTGTATTTCCTTACTTTGTAAACCCCCCAGTAGTACATCATAAACTAATTTTAGTACCATAATAATATAAATATAAAAACCATAATAACCATTTTGCTTGCCACCCTTCTGTGATCTACAAAGAGAAGCTGCACTACCTTGGCTATATAAGATACTGTTGCAGGCTGTTGCACCTCAGCTATAGAGGCAATGGTCTAACTCTAGCAAATTTCTTACTGGCCAAATTAAACAGTAAATTATATTCAGTTGTGCAGTTGTTTCTTTTTAACACTGATGAAACATGAGATAATTATGTGATATCATTCTCCACCTGTGTAACAATACCTCTGTACATGATCGTGGCCGGACTTTTAGCTGACGGACATTTGGCCGACGGACTTTTGGCCGACGGACATTTGGCCGACACACAAGTGGCTGTCAGATAACAGTCCGACCACGAAATAGATAGATGGATTTGATAGATATATACATAGATTAGGTAGATAAATAGATGTGATAGATAAATTTGATAGATTTGATAGATAGATAGATAGATAGATAGATAGATAGATAGATAGATAGACAGATAGATTCGACAGAGAATTACAAAGACATGTGGGCTGGGACTCATGGTAAGGTTCCCAGAGGCTGTTGCAGCACCCGAGGCACTGATTAGAACAGAGCACTCTGGAGCGTATCTGCCCTCAGCCAAAATCGGAACATGCTTTGGCATTCTGTCCGTCTGTCAAATGTCCGTCTGACAGAATGCTGTCTGCCAAATGTCCGTCTGCATTTTGTCAGAGCACCGTACATGACATGTCATCCTGCTTATTTTTTTATTTTATTTTTTATCTGACATAGGTTTGCGCTGTAGAGTTGTACTTATTGTGTAGTTAATGTTGTAATAACCAATGTTATGTGTATCAAGATATTTTGTGTATATATCTTTAAAAAATATTGTTTTATGCTCTTTAAAATTGTAGCATTACAATGTTTACAGAAAGAGGCTATTGTGAAGCTTTAATGTTTCAATATATGTAGCTTATTTCTGAATACATTGTAAGGTTACAATTTTAAGAGAATAAAACTATTTTTACAGATATATATATATACAAGTCTGTTCATTTGATCCTATTGACGCTGTTACACACGGTTCTGCTGGTAATTGCAGAATAGCAGCTATATTTTCAATTGATTTCAAGTTTTTATTTTGTTTTTAAATGAGCTTTATTAGAGTAAACAAAGATTCAATACAAATAAGTAACAATAGGTTGTCTTTGGTGATTGTTGCTCAAACGTTTTTGGTTTTCTAAGTCCATTACAATATAGTCGTAAATAGCAGTGTTGTGTCAATGTGAAACAAATATATAAATTGTGTTTTCCATCAATAAGAGTTCTCTCAAGATCTTTACATTGCATTGATTTATACAAAGTATTTTGACTTGTGGGACCTGCTAGTCCTCCATGTTCCACTATAGCTACATGAGCCTCCAGTTTACCTGTCAAAATATACTGGTAGTTTTCAATGTTCAGTAGTTCTGCAACTTGGGTGTGCCACTCATCTACAGTTGGGGTAATGGGGGATTTCCCCTTTATGGAAATAAGCATTACATTTAACAGAGATAGTTTGCTTTTGTCTTTAAATTTCAGAAGGGAATAAAAAAGTAGCATTTCGGGTGTATCCGGGACAGAAACTGATCCCAGTTCTAGGTGCCAGGAGGTTGTGTATGTGGGTAGTAGAATGTCGTTTAGAACTAAGAGAGTTTTGTAGATTAGTGAAATAGTGTGTTTCGGAGCAATGTTCATGGTGCATAAGTGCTCGAACGGTGTTAGGATTCTATATATGGCTTGTTTATTCTTTTGTTGTGTCAAGAAATGGGAGAGCTGTTGGTATCTGAACCAGGTCAGATGAAGGTCAGGGTGTAATCTGTCCTGCAGGAGTAATTTGCCCTTCTCCAGGGTGAAATGTAGGACCCCTCTCCATAAGGGTTAGTGAATCTGGAGTCAGAGTAGTGATATGGTAAGTTAGGGTGGGTCTTTTATATGGAGGAGTGGGGAGTACATGGATGAGATGTGGGTCCTGGTATTTAGAAGTGTGTCCCATTCATGTAGGGTTTCTGCGGTTAAAGGGTATGAAGATATTGTTTTAGGATATAGTTGGGGGGTAGCCAAGCTATGGTTCCCATGTTTTTAGGTTGAATATGTAGGTATCCAATCTAACCCAAGCTTTATCTTCTGTGTTATGGCACCACTCCACCAAACGTTGGAGCAGGGTGGCACGTCTATAAGAGGCCATGTCCAGGACACCCAACCCCCCCCCCCCCATCCCTGGGGAGATACATTGTTTGTCATTCGATTCTTGGTCTAGTGCTGGCCCATATGTAATCTTCTATAAGTTTTTGTAGAGTAGGTATATAATATGATGGCAAAGGGATAGGAACTGTTTGCAATTGGTACAATACTCAGGGAAGGATGTTTATTTTAATTATTCATATCCTACTTAGCCATGTTAGGGGTCTTTTAATCTTATATTATTGTATTGGTATATCTCTTGAATGTTTGCTGAAAGGAAGATTCTTTTGTTTATGTGGAGTTACTACAATGTTATAATCCGAGTGGAGTTTGTGAATAATGAGTGGTTGGGTAGACTTTTACTGTTACACACTTTTTGATTATTACTTATTTATTAGTCACCTGGTATTAATAATACACAATCTCACTTGTAATTTCATTAAAACATATTAACCACAATGAGGCTTTCGCCATATTTAATGTTCATTATAATATTTTTTCCATTATAATAGTATAAATATAATAATATCCTGATGAATTTGAGGAGTGTCAGAATGCAATGACTAGCAGACCTTTTTAACCCCTTCACTACTTATGACGACATGTGGTCATCTCCTGCACAATGGTTTCAGTGCAGTTGACAAGCACATTATCTCCAGTGGGTGTGTGGGTCACTTTCAAAGCTTATCATAGGCTTCCTGCACTTGCCTGGGTACTACAAGGTGATATCAGAAAGCCCCAGATTCCTGGAGGTGTCAGACTGCTTCACTAAGTTTAAGGGAGGTGGATGGGGTAACTATTCAAACCCCCACAATCTCAACTCACTTAAAACCCTAGAAACCTCCAAGAACCACTGTTTGAAAGGTAATCATTTGCTCTTTTAAAAGATATGTGTCTTGGGGTTAAAGCACAATAAAAATACACACTTCTTTTATATATATATATATATATATATATATATATATATATATATATATATATATATATATATAAATATATATATATATATATATATATATATATATATAGGTATGTATATACTGTGTGTGTGTGTGTGTATATATATATATATATATATATATATACAGGTATGTATATACTGTGTGTGTGTGCATATATATATATATATATATATAATGTGTAGGTTTCTCACTTGAAAATAGATTAAATGTGAGCAGCATCTAAAAATTCCAAAACAGCTCAGCACAGGGATGGAAATGGCTCAGTGGTTAAGGGTTAATGGGCTAAAATACAGTTTGACCCTATGTGCAGATATCTAAGACTGCAAATATGAAAGAAAATGTGTTATTTCCCTATAAAAGTGCAAGATGCAGTATGGGATAAAATAGATCAAAGGGGCTTTAAACACATATTATATATGCCTAGTATATATCAGCAAATAAGTGGTGTATAGAAAACCTTTTCAATGTGATTTTGTTAGCAAAAGTTGCATTCCAGGGATGTAACTCTTGTAAAGTATGTGTGTATTTTATCTCCCTTGCTTTGGGCAATTGATGACACATAGGAATAGACTCCTGCACTGATCAAGCAATCACTGTATATAATGTGGTAGGATACTGGTTCTAAATAATGCAGGATGCACTCAGACTAACATGGACAGTGGGAAAAAAACACAATTCATTTTTTATTTTTTTTAAATAATCTTTTATTGAGATTCTTGAGACAAAAAAAAAAAGGTCAACAGAATAGTATAACAAGTACTATACATGAACAAGGTAGGTCGTTACCACACAGTGAATACACAATTAACCGTTAAATCACCTATAACAACAAGTGATAATTTTACAATACTTAGTTATCTATATCTTGAGAATCTCGTTTTAGAACATATTAAATAGCATTTAACAGTGGTTAATTCGATGGCTGCTCATGAGCCAATTGATATAGGAAACAATACAGCACCTAAAATGATAACCACAAAAATTATACATTTCTAGTGATATATTTCAGAATGAGAACATTGCACTAATGTACAAGACAATCTGTAAATGTTTGGCACCTTCATCTCAAGACATTTGGATGTTCCTCAGGGAGGAGAATAATAAAAGGAATGAAAAAAATAAAATAATTAATGTCGAAGCCCTCTGTCCTTATTTCTTATAACAAGGTATCATCGTTTGACCAGCATCAGCGGGTAAACACCGCTCGGTAGTAGTCAAAAGAAGAGGCGAAGGGGAATACAGAGGTGTCAAGGTTCTAATGTAGCAATGTTTTATGCATGTAGTAAACAGTATGGGGTGAGGGGGCATTAAGAAGCGAATATAGATGAAAAAATATGAACCCAGGCCTAAGTCTGGGTTTGGCAATGGGGATGAGAGGGCGGAGCCACCAAGAGCAGAGTAGCTATTTCTTGATATGAATACAGACATAAGTATACATGCAAAACATCTACATTTTGACCCGTAATATGAAGGTCATTTTACCAGCACATGGCATTTATGTTAAGACCCCTATAAGTAAGGAATGTAATTTGTATCTCCCCTCAGGGATTGTTGTCACCACTGGACACAGACGGAAAAGGGATAGTGGATATGACCCACTCTTATAAACAGAGTGGGAAAGGGTGAGGAGAGATACCTTCCCTATCTTTTCTATTTTAGTCCGGTATTTAGCCATACATAGTATAAGAATCGGGCATTGTATTTAAAATTATCAAAATGATCATAAGCACATGTCTATGCCTCCTATACACTACATCTTAACTTGAGATTGTTACCTAAAACTTAAGACAGTATAGATGCTTATCAAAACCATTGTACTCAGCTAGAGGGAGCGTAAACTGAGTTTAAAGTTTCTAGGGGATATTGAGCCGGGGTCATGAGCATAACATTATTGAGATAAGTATATATGTACAGCATCCAAACCTATAGTGCATCATATCACAAAAAAGAAAAGAAAGAAAAAGAAAGCTGCATGGAACAAAATCAACATAGAATTATTAGGGTCTATTCTTAACATAGAAACAATGAGGTCTTCCTAAGCTACATTGCTAGAGGCTGGTCTAGGGCTGAATTAAGAGTTAAACACTTGGGGTGTAAGTTATAACAGGTAAAGATATGTTTATAGCTATATAAAAAAGTGTGTCAGTATTGCACTAATACAAACACATATGAATATGTATTTAGCAAATACCATTCATTCTAAGTAAGCATAGGGTATAGGAATATTTTGTGAATAATGTGTGCATGTTTCTTCTCCTAATGCTAAAAACGATACAAATATCTAACCTCAACTAGCTAGGAGTAATAAATCTAAGTTAGGGAAATTATAAATGGTTCAGGTTAGTATCTAACAATTTCACTGCATGGCATCAAACAATACAGGGTCAGGGATAATAACCTTAAATGAGCATCTTATCTATAGATATACCCATGTTATATGATGTCAGTCTATTCGCATGAACCTTCATGTAAAGCTACCGTTGTACCTAAGGAAAACTGGTATAGGTTGGCATCTATCATTTTCATTGCAAAGCATCGACTAATATAGGGTCAGAAAATATAAACTTAAAGGGACAGTATACACTCATTTTTATATAACTGCATGTAATAGACACTACTATAAAGAATAAGATGCACAGATACTGATATAAAAATCCAGTATAAAACTGTTTAAAAACTTACTTAGAAGCTCTCAGTTTAGCTTTGTTGAAAAGGCAGCTGGAAAGCCCACTGCAAGTGGTAAATAAGACACCCCCCCCCTTCTTCTGCATATGAAAAGACCCTTTACACAAATAGGAGCAAGCTGGAGAAGGTAGCTGACGGTATTCACATAAAACTTTGGGGCTTGGTTAGGAGTCTGAAAATCAGAGCAATGTTATTTAAAAATAAACAAAACTAAACTTTTTTTTTTTTTTTTTTAAACTTCATGGGCTATATAAATAGATCATCTACAAAACATTTATGCAAAGAAAAAATGAGTGTATAATGTCCCTTTAAGTGAGTAGCTAATCTCCAGGTATATCCGTGTTATAGAATTTCAACCTATTTGTAAAAGGTTTAACATAAAACTAACGTTGGGCTTGTGAGACTTCTAACACACTCTGAACTATATACTAGACCCCTGCAATAGAACTCTAAGTGGAATAGAGTGTGTGTGAAAGGGAACTGATAGGGTAATAGTATGAGTATTATGAGACTTCTGGAGATATAAGAAAGCAGGCAAATAAACCAACAATACTTGTGGATCCTAAAATGTGAAATAATTTATGGTAAAGAGGATTTCCTATAATATTCGATCTTCCATGATCCCATATGTAAAATATACTGGAGAAAGTGAGAAATGAAGTGCAGAGCTTTCTAAAGGCATAAATCTCTAGGAAGGTAACACATAAAAATCTCATACATATGGGCTTAATAAAAGTGAAGCAAAGAAATATGTTAAATAATAAGGACTGAGCCATGTATAAGGGTGTATTTAATATAGTTTCAACCACTCTAACAGGGTTTATGTACTAAAGAATTAAACATCAGCCCCTACAGACATCGTCCCTATATCCAGAGGTATATAGCCAGCAATGAACTGTGTGAGGACAGAGAGCAAAACCCATTTTCACCTATGTTAGGGAAAAATAACTTTCAATGAACTTCTCCCCGCAAAGAGACTCATCCTTATACACATTGGTACCTGTAAAAAGAAAACGATAAGAGTCCTCTATGAAGTAACTAACAGTCAAAAGGCGGTCCACATCAATGATTAACCAGGAAGACAGATTTATGTAGAGTAGAGGGGGCAAACTTCTGAGCGTGCGTCTGTGAGGGATATCAAAGTTAACCTATACCTAATCGAAGATTGTTGAGGTGGCCGGCGAGGGCTGCGACAACGCCCAGCATCTGGAGGCTCTGTGCACGCACCGGAAGATTCAGGTTAGTTAAGTCCTCTAATAAAATTCTCATCAGACAGCCTGAGATGCATAAGAGAAATTCAGGGTCGGCGTGCAGAGGCGAGATTGGCCTCAAATCTGACTCACATGCTCCCTGTATGAGCGTAACTTTGATAGACAGTGGCCGAAAATTCTTGTCTGTCTCCGGTGGACATGTGATGCAGTTAGCGTCGGCAGCAGCCCCTACAGCGCCCAAGGCCAGCTCAGAACCAAGGATCCATCTCTTTGTAGGAGGGTGTACCATACTTGCTAATGGTAAGGTGCTGGCAGGTTGCGGTATTTTGCTCCTTAAGCTAAGATCGTTACCTGGCAGAGCCAGTAAAGCTGAGCTCTTCTTCACTGCGATACTCGCCGTTGTACTCAGAGGGTGACCATGTGAAGAAGACTCTGAGTGGCTCAGTGGCGCTTTCAGCACTGATGTTGAAGCTCCCGCTTTAAGTTGAAAAGTTTTGCCGAGCTTGATAATGTCTGTTGTGGCGGCCATTTTAGGTGCTGAATTGACCTCTCTTCCACACTGATTTCTAGCTGTAATTAGCAGGTCATGGAAGTAGTAGTCCAGCTTTTCCTCAAATTTGTAAAGTAAAGCTTGCACCTGTTCACAAAATTCTGCCATATTTAGGTAGGTAGCTGTGTGCTTAGTATGGATTATGCCACAACTGTAGAGAAGGAATTACTCATGCCTTGTGGCCATATCAGTCGTTATAGTTCGGGAAGAAACACAATTCTTAAAGTTAAGTGCATTACAAAGTTGTTTTTCTCAATATACCACACTGCAAATCAAAAGGGAAAGGTAAATATATAACTTATTTTCAGTTTTAAAATGTATACAGTTCTGTCCACATTTCTTTAAGATTTGCAAACATACTATGTAGGTAAAAATTATTACATTTAAGAATTCTATAGCTATAGTTTCATAAACATTACATTCAGTATGATTTATTCATAGAGATTTTCTTTACCATCATTTTTTTTATCCTAAAAACTGAACAATAACTTTTCCACTATTTATGAAAAATTGAAAGCCAATCTGAAATTTGGACACATTTTCAACATCTGGATTATTTCAAATACTGCATTAAAAGCCAAAGTGTAGACACTTCATGATAAACATTGTTACAGAAGAATACTTTTTCCTCAATACATCATACCGCAGGCATATGTGTGTAGTAAGTGAAATAAAACATGGAATCACCATTTTATGCATTTTTAAATAAACTTAAATATAAGTTGTTAAGCTATTTCTGTTATATAAAAGTCATGTTTGTATTAGGAATGTAGAGATGTACAAGACAAAATAATTTGACATATTAGCATTCATTCTGCACACATGGCACACTTCTTTATAAATTGATGGATTTTTAACGGGTGAAATGTTTTGCAGCAAGACAGCCACCATTGGCTGATCAGCTGGCTGACTTTTATTATACTTAAAGGGACTTCCAGTCAAAATTTAAATAATTATAGCTGAATTACCTCTTTGAATAGAAACATATTTGTAATATAAAAGTATGAGCAAAAATGCTTCTGGTAAAAGTTAACACTGTTTTAGTGTTAACATATTTATCTGCACGTGCATATGAAGTATAGCTATATATTGTCAGTGCACTAGCATTTTAAATACTGCAGCTGCTCAGAGCGCCAGTGGGGCTTGTATCATGTCAGCAATTAATAGATTGAGTCATTACCAGATGGTACAATCACCTGAGGCTCTCAGAGCAAGTGCTGTGTTAAAATGCTGGTGCACGGTGCATACTTAAATACACATGACACATTTTTGTCATGTATGACACTTTTGACTCATCCATGTGAATTCCAATTTTGACTGGAATGTCTCTTTAAATTTGCTTATTTTAGATTAAGTATCTTATTTTAAATGTTTTATTTATTTTCCTCCATACTTTTGAATTATTGTTGGCTACAAGTAGGTGATATAATAAATGCATAACAGACTTCAATATGAGGGTAAAGTTTTAAAACAATTCTCCTAAAGTTATTGCCAATGTTAGTTGACTACATGGTTCCTTCTATAAACCATTTATGTGATTAAAATGAAAAGTTTATGCTTACACAGCACAAGTAACATTCTAAAAATGGTATTGAAAGCCTTATTTTCATCTAATTGGATTAGACCCTCAAATACAGTATACATTACAGCTTGCATTGTCAAACACCACATTTTATGTCCATAAAAGGACTGGACAGCTACTGTCATTCTTAATGCTGTTATTTTATTTTTTTTATAAAGAATTTCATATATTATATGTGCAAACAATGTACTTTATATGATACACAGATTAAACCTGGTTTATCTCTAGAATCAATCTCACCATAGCAATCAAATGCTAGAATAGCCTTTTGTATTTGTGTTTGAGTCTCCAGTTCTCTTTGTTTGATAGCACAGTGTGTGACAAGTTCCATGTTTCCTAGTTGATTTGGAATGAAGAAACGATTACTTACAGTATGACTCATTATAGCTTTTCTGCTGTCTATATTTAAAGGGGCAGTACACTGTACAATTGTTTTTATATTAATGTATTTTCAATGACTTGTTATACCAACTGCAGAGTATAAAATGTAGGAGAAATTGCATTTTCAGGTTTATTTGTGTATATACATTAGCTGGTTTTGTGCTTTTAAACCACAGCCTATTACAATGGGTTGAGTTTCAGGTAATATCATATCTCATTATGTTATCATTTTGTGTACACACACTTGTTATCTTATATTTGTCTGGAAAACCAAAGCTTAATACATAGACAGAACAATGGGAAATTATCATTTTATTAATCAACTATCCTGCACCCCACTGAGAGTGTAATTTCTTCTGCTGGCTGTGTTTACTTAGGCTATTCAATAGCTGAGATTTCAGTATAAAAACTTTTTCTGTAGGTGGAGATACCTCAGGCTAAGTCAGCTACTTTAAATGCCAAAATAGAGGTAAAGGAGCTACTCGTAAACAATTACCTGTATATACATTCCAGCAGGTAAAATTAATCATTGGAAACAATTTAAAGGGGAGAATTTTTTTGGGTGAACTGTCCCTTTAACCCATTCATAACCAAATTAGTTTTCAAAGCATGATAAATATTGCAGCTAAATTGTAAACGTGATTTAAATATGACTAAAATAAAAACAATCCATATGGGATATACACATGGAAGGATTTATATGCAGATCTTCAGATTCATACATTTTTATCCAGGATGACTCTCATCCATACATATCATAAGAGAGACATAAATATAATGTAGTAAGTCTAATCAGCAGAATCCATTCTAAAACATACTTGCTCTGAAGTTTGTGAGCAAGAGGCGTTTAATGTCCCTTTAAAGACAACTAGTATTGGTTGCTGCTTTGAGTAATGTGGACCAAGAACACATACATGAATATTGTGTGATTCAAATAGATCATGCAGTTTTAAACAGCTTCACAATTTACTTATATTATCAAATTAGCTTCATTCTCTTGCTATCCTTTGGTAAAGGAACAGAAATGCACAACTGGGAGCTGGCTGAACACATTATCTGAGCTAACTACAAGATACAGTAGCTATCTACCAGTAGAGCTTTGCTGCTCCTGTGCCTACCTAGATATTTTATGCCTGCAATTTCTATACACTGTATTTTTTAAAAGCTTACTTAAAGGGACATGAAACCACAAAAATTAAATTCATGATTCAGATAGAGCATAACATTTTAAACACTTTTCCAATTTACTTCTAGTATCAAATTTGCTTCATTCTCTTGATTCTTGTTGTAGAAGGAACAACAATGCAATACTGGGAGCTAGCTGATCATCAGGTGAGCCAACAACAAGAGGCATATATGTGCAACCACTAATCAGTAGCTATCTCCCCATAGTGCACTGCTGCTACTGAGCCTATCTAGGTATTCATTTTTTACAAAGTATACCTAGAAAACAAAGCAAATATATATCTATAGATAATATTAATACATTAGATTAGATTTAAAATATTCATGCTCTATCTCAAACTTTTATGTTCCTTTAAACCCTTTGATGTACATGACAAGGTGTTCTCCAGAGACCCTAAATAAAGTTTATTTTAGAGTAGACAAAAAAAATTATAGAAATTTTGTCTGTATATTCAGGTGATCACTGTGGTAACAAGAATAAAGGTGCTGTTATTTCTGTATTACACAATTGGGCCTCTCTAAACTATATTATAACCCTCAAAAGCCTGTATGGGCCCCTATTGTGGCTCAGCACTGGGGTGTAAAAAGACTTAGTAGCCAAAGGGTTAATATAATTACAGTATGCCTGAAAACATCATTATGTATATGTATATATATATATATATATATATATATATATATATATATATATATATATATATATATATATATATATAGAGAGAGAGAGAGATATATATATGTATATAGAGAGAGAGATATATATATGTATATATATATATATATATATATATATATATATATATATATATATATATATATATATATATATATATATATATATATTCAAGGCCCATATACAGAGAAGCTCTGTTTATTCCAAGAAAATTGTTTGTGACCAGAGGTCACAATTTAAGGTTGTAGGAAAGGAGATTTAATCTCCTGCAACGGAAACGTTTTTTCACTGTAAGAGCAATAAAATTGTGGAACTCATTTCCAAAGGAGGTAGTGAATGCCAATATCTTATATACATTTAAAAATTATTTGGATACATTTCTGTCTATAAACAAAATTCATAGATATGATTGCTAGTATTAAATGGGTTACCTTTTAGTGGGATTATTTAAGCTTAACTGGAGCTTTTTGTATATATTTTAGATTTGTATAGGTTGAACTCGATGGACTTCGGTCTTTTTTCAACCTCATCTACTATGTTACTATATATTATTACCAGTAAACATTATTCATATTTTTTCTGCTTTTTAAATTGAAATCTTTTTTCAGTTCTCTGTGTGAAATCACAGACATTTGTTTTATTTGGGAATCGTTGTTATTCATTTTTGAATGCAAATTCCTTATCATTTGCTTATGTTAAATTATTTTGTGAAGAATCAGTTGCATCTTAGTACCATCAAATTATTATTATTAATCTGTAATATAATTAACATTTTGAGAGGCTGTAATTTAAAAAATATTTGAGAACAGATTGTGTACATGGCAGGCTTCACAATTTTGCCAGCTGGGTGGCATTAAGAAGTAATTTGTTGGGGCAGATTATTTGTTATTTATAATTGCTCAAGCTAAACAAAGCATAAAGGATTTTCCTTATTTTAGCATACAATGATTTAATAATAATTAGTGTAACAAACATTGAAAATAATATTAGATAATTTTAGCTTAATATTGGCTTAAAGGGACAGTCAAGTCAAAATTAAACTTTCATTATTCAGATAGAGCACACAATTTTAAACAACTTTCCAATTCACATCCATTACCTAAATGTGCACAGTCTTTTTATATGCACATTCACAGAGGCACCAGCTCCTACTGAGCATGTGCAAGATTCAGAGGATGTACGTAGATGCTTTGTGATTGGCTGGTGGTTGTCACATGATGCATTAGGAAGGAAAATGTAACTAACTTTTGACAGTTGTCAGGAAAAAAAATCTGCTACTCATTTGAAATTCAAACTAAGTGCTTTTGCATTGTCTCTTTTTTATGTATTTATTGATATCCTATTCTTCTGTGCCTAGTCGTCCTTTAAATTTAATCAGGGTGGTCAATAAAATCAGCTGTGTTGTGTGCCCATTAAGGGCCAGATTACAAGTTAAAAGTAAACTGTTTTTGCACAAGCGCTAATCCGATGCGCACATAAAGCCGACGTTAGGATATTGTGTGTGCATTAACCCTTTGACGACCGAGGACTTGCAGGGTACGTCCTCAAAAAAAAAAGCAGTTAACGCCTGAGGACGTAACCTGCACGTCCTCGGTGTGGAAAGCAGCTGGAAGCGATCCTGCTCGCTTCCAGCTGCTTTCCGGTTATTGCAGTAATGCCTCGATATGGAGGCATCCTGCAATAACATTTGGTAGCTATCCGATGCAGAGAGAGCCACTCTATGGCCCTCTCTGCACCGGAGATTGGTGGCTTTCCTCGTTGGTGGGTGGGAGCAGACTTGGGAGGCGGGTGGCGGCCATCGATGGCCCTGGTCATGTGGAGGGGGGGATCGTGGGCGGGGATTGCCGGGGGCACGCACGGGAGGGCAGGGGGGGGGGCGCGTGCACGGGGAGGGAGTGGGTGGGAACCGCTACACTACAGAAAAAGCTGTACGAAATTTTTTTGAAAAAAGGGAATATAAGTAAAACAAAAACGATCAGTGAGGTGGTGGGGGGTTGTCTGTGTGTGTGTGGGGGGGGAAGCTACACTACAGAAAAAGAAAAAACTAACAAAAAAAGCCTTTTTTTTTGCAAACAGACAGCTGCCAGTACCCAAGATGGCCCTCAATAAGGCAGATGGGGAGGGTTAGAGAGCTGTTTTGGGGGGGGGATCAGGGAGTTTGGGGGCTAAGGGGGGATGCTACACCGCAGCATATGTAAATATGCTTAAAAATTAAAAAAAATAAATCAAAAACTATTATTTTAGTACTGGCAGACTTTCTGCCAGTACTTAAGATGGCGGGGACAATTGTGGGGTGGGGGAGGGAAGGGAGCTGTTTGGGAGGGATCAGGGAGTCTCATGTGTCAGGTGGGAGGCTGAACACTACACTAAAGCTAAAATTAACCCTGCAAGCTCCCTACAAACTACCCAATTAACCCCTTTACTGCTAGCCATAATACACATGTGATGCGCAGCAGCATTTAGCGGCCTTCTAATTACCAGAAAGCAACGTTAAAGTCATATATGTCTGCTATTTCTGAAAAGGGGAACAAAGAGAAGCATTTACAACCATTTGTGCCATAATTGCACAAACTGTTTGTAAATGATTTCAATGAGAAACCTAAAATTGTGAAAAATGTAACTTTTTTTAATTTGATCGCATTTGGCGGTGAAATGGTGGCATGAAATATACCAAAATGGGCCTAGATCAATACTTGGGGTTGTCTACTACCCTACACTAAAGCTAAAATTACCCCAAAAAGCTCCCTACATGCTCCCTAATTAACCCCTTCACTGCTGGGCATAATACACTTGTGGTGCACAGTGGCATTTAGCGGCCTTCTAATTACCAAAAAGCAACGCCAAAGCCATATATGTCTGCTATTTCTGAACAAAGGGGATCCCAGAGAAGAATTTACAACCATTTATGCCATAATTGCACAAGCTGTTTGTAAATAATGTCAGTGAGAAACCGAACGTTTGTGAAAAAATTTGGGAAAAAGTGAATGATTTTTTGTATTTGATCGCATTTGGCGGTGAAATGGTGGCATGAAATATACCAAAATTGGCCTAGATCAATACTTTGGGATGTCTTCTAAAAAAAAATATATACATGTCAATGGATATTCAGGGATTCCTGAAAGATATCAGTGTTCCAATGTAACTAGCGCTAATTTTGAAAAAAAGTGGTTTGGAAATAGCAAAGTGCTACTTGTATTTATGGCCCTATAACTTGCAAAAAAAGCATAGAACATGTAAACATTGGTTATTTCTAAACTCTGGACAAAATTTAGAAACTATTTAGCATGGTTTTTTTGGTGGTTGTAGATGTGTAACAGATTTTAGGGGTCAAAGTTAAAAAAATATTTTTTTTATAGTAAATTATAAGATATGATGAAAATAATGGTATCTTTAGAACGTCCATTTAATGGCGAGAAAAACGGTATATAATATGTGTGGGTACAGTAAATGAGTAAGAGGAAAATTACAGCTAAACACAAACACCGCAAAAATGTAAAAATAGCCTTGGTCCCAAACGGACAGAAAATGGAAAAGTGCTGTGGTCATTAAAGGGTTAAAGTATTTACCTATAGAATTCAATGGAGCAAAAAAGTGGAATAAAACACCTAATCGTGTGCAAACCTAATCGCATATTCTCAAGTGTGCTAACCCGACATAAAAATATGAATATTTCACATTCCAATGTTCTTCTCATAGCAGAATATGTTCTATTTATTCATAAATACATATTTCTACATATATCTGATGGTATTTTGATACAATATATATCTACACCTATATATATATATATGAATGAGTAACTTGTATAGCGCTACACCGCAAACTAAATCACCTCAAGGTGCTTTTCAGCCAGAAGCAGCCTAAGCCTTCAGAAAAGCTGGGTCTTGAGCTTCTTCCTGAAGGCTATATGGTTTTATTCTGAGCAGATGTCCGCGGGTAGCGCTTCCATAGCCAGGGGCCTTGGACTGTGAATCTTCGTTAGCCTTTTGATTTGTAGCGCTCTTGGGTATGTGGAGAAGGTTCTGGTTGGCTGACTGGAGAGGACGACTTGGGGTGTAGTGCTTTATTTTGTTGCAGAGGTATTTTTGGGCTTTTCCTTGTGTACATTTGTGGATGAGGCAGAGGGTCTTGAATGTAACACAATCTTTCCCGGGTAGCCAATGGAGTGTGTATATATATATATATATAGACCTCTGATGAAGCGCATGTGCGCATGCGCGAAACGCGTCAGGTGTATTCTAGGTTACACACCTTACTATGAGCAACATTGCTGAATAAACTTCTTTGCACAAGTTCCATGAGTCCGGAGTTCCTGTTTCTTCCTCCTTTGGATGTTTGGAGTCCTATATATATATATATATATATATATATATATATATATATATATATATATATATATATATATATATATATATATATATATATATATATATATATATATATATATATAATTAATACATATTTAGGCATGTATATGTATGTATCTCTATGTTAAAGCCCTTTGTTTTTTTCTAACAACTTAGACATCATATAATTGAGCCCTTATAACTTTTTTGTGCAATATTTTTTTTAAATATCTTTATTAGATAGTGGTATTATTGTAACTGTACTGTGTAATGTATTTTGATGTGTTTTGTGACACTTTTTTGTTTAACTAGAGCTCTGAGGATGCGCTATCCCGACGCGCTCAAGCGATCACATTTACTTTCAACTTGTAATTTAAGCGATAAACCTGACGCATGCAAACACCCAGGATAAGCCCCTTTTTGCTTGCTCATAACTGTTAGCGCTCCACTCGTATTCTGGCCCTAAATAGGTCCTAGGGAGAACACTGGCACGTGGCAGGTAGAGTTTGGATATTGAAAAACAGTTGCAGCACACAAGGTGATGTAGTCCACACCCAGTATGCTAGTTTATTGCAAGGCTGCAGACATTTTAATAAATTCATTTTTATTACATTATTATTTCTATGTTGTTTTTGTTGCATGCAGTTTTTGTAAGTCTTTATAATTATTCTATAACAGTTTTGTTGAAGAATATTTTTTATATTTTTTTGAGAAATGTATAAAAGGAAATATTTCTTTTTAGAAGCTGTGAGTGCTTTTTTTGTGGAATGAGGCAACATGCTGTGATTGTGCTGTTTGATCTATTCTTTCAGAAACTCATACAGTATATGAGTTATTTTTTGTTCTCTGACAGTCTAACCTACAAACCAGCACATGCACATATTGAATTTCTTTATAGCATTTCATATTTGAAAATCTTTACTCTTTCATTAGTGGTGTCTTTGCAGCAAGAGAATGTTGCCTCGTATGTTTAATCATTAGTTTCACAACTTTTATAAGGATTTTGTATATACTTATGTGATTTTGCACATGTTTACTAAACTCATAAAGACCATAAATGTCAGCAAAGAGATACTATGAGCACCTTATGAAATATATAATCTGTTACTTGATTTAGTATGGAATTGCGTGTTGTATCAACAAGTTAAAAAAAAGGTTTCTATGGTCTTGCAAGTAATTGTTATTCATTGATCATAGACAAATATAAAGATTTGTAAAAAAGAGATTTCAGAATTTGTAGGAGACATAGAACGTGTATTTAGTTTACATTTTAATGATCTAATTGTTTATGGGGAAAATGCCATTTAATTTCTAGATAGTATTGATTTTTTTTAATCTAACAGAAATATGTATTTTTAAGAATGTGTATTTATGTCCAAAGGAAAAGATAAAACCCTTGTGCTTTTAATATGCCGTGAATGAGCACGAGTACACACCATTAACCAAACAGCAGCTGGCCCTCTGCAGTTATTAAGGGATCTGTTTTTATTTTTGTTTGTTTATTTTTTAAGTTAAAGTCTCTTCATACATAAATAGCAAATGCATGACAAAAAAACAAACAAAACAATAATTAAAAAAATACTTAGACATGAAATTGAAACAGATATTAATAAAGTTGTATACACCAGAATGAAGACAAGAGAGGTAAAATACCTTGTTTATTAGGTTATTTATTTAAGACAAGAAATGAGCATCACCCCAAGTAGTCCTGGTTGATGATCGGCCCAGCTACATTTCTCCCAGTTTGGGCTTAGGGACTGATGATTAAAAACTTGGCAGCATGGAGAGAAATCATGCAAAATCGTTGGGAGCTTTTGGGCGTTACATTGTATATGTCTCTCCTTCACATCAAGAACCTGCATAATTAGATAAATAGGTTGCAAGCTAAAATGTGCCTTTCTAAAATTCATTGAGGGACCTCACTAAGACATCTTAGATAATCTCCCCAAAGCAGAGATCATTAGAACATCTGGGCCAAAATGATGGGATTATGCCAACTGAAACTGGAGATGGAAATGCAGAGGTTTGGGAAAGAATGTGCACTAATAGGATCAGTACCGGACCTACTCAACAAAGGGCCCTGGTGCGAAATTATTTTTGGGCCCCCTAAAGGTAACTCAGTAGTATACAATAGTAATAATATACATGCTGCTCTGTATATAGATTTCAAAGACAGACAGAAAGATGAATAGACTGGCAACCTGCACTAATAAAAGGCTCCCCTGAATTTGGATTGTACACATTCTACACACTCCTGTGTATAGACTGGCTGCTATAGGCCCCCCTAGCACTTGGGCCCTGGTGCCACTGCACCCACTGCACCAATGGTAGTTTTGCCATTGAATAGGGAGTAAGAAATATTGGCAAAGACTAGCTAAGGTGTATTGTACTAACCTGCACTAATTGGATATTTTTGGTTTGCTGAATCCAAAAATTACATAAGTTTCCCTAAATTGGATCTATTTTTTGAGATAATGGATACCCCTCAAATTATGATTTTACCCAGTACGACCTGTGGCTGCTGACATATGCAGCTCGGTTTGGTCTGTGTTTTTACTCTGTAACTTTGTTTTTATGTAATCTTTAATCTTATCTTTAACATTGTTTTGCAAGTTTATCCATTGCATATAATGTCATATCCCACTAGGAGCTGGAAATGTGTTTTATTGCACTATATTAACATCTTGGCATCTTTTCCAATTGCTCACTCAACAAAAGAAGAATATGAAAATATCAGAATGGCCTGGCATAAACGCTGCATTTATTAGCACTAGTGGTCTATTTGTGTTGATCTAAAGATGGTGAACTTCATGCTTGGGCAGCAAAGTGGATACACTAAGTACCCTTGTTTCATCTGCCTATGCGATAGTAGGGCAAAGCAAGATCATTTTAAAAAAGTGAGATGGCCTTCAAGGGAAGAAGACATTATTGTAGGTGCAGCAAACATCATTAATAAACCTCAAAGGAAAAGGGTCCAATGGCACTACGTGAAAATATCTAAATGACTGCAGCCTATAACTTATAGTGGCCTCTTGGATCCCAGTTTTTAATCTTTCTTTTTTATCGTTTTTTTTAAATAAATGTTATATTTTAAGCAATTTAGAGTGAATCATCGTCTTGTCCCTGAAGTTTCCATATAGATGATGATTTGAACCTTGTGTCTGCAGTGAATGCTTTAAAGTGTATTCTTTAATGGTCTCTTCCATTTTTCTATTAATCATTAATAAACCATTGGTTGACAGAGAAAAAATTATCATTATCCCACCACTCCATATCAAGCTTGGACTGATGAAGCAATTTGTTAAGGCCTTGGACAGAGATGGCAATTACTTCAAATACATTTGTAGATCTTCCTTGGACTGAGTTTTGAAAAACTAAAAACTGGAATCTTTGATGGTCCTTAAATTCGTAAACTCGTCAACAATTTGAATTTAACAAAATGCAGTTATGTTTTAGTTGTCAAGAACTTCTTGGGTAACCACAAAGCAGACAATTATGAAGACTTGGTACAGTTAACAGTTCAGTTAAGTTATAACATTTTGCACAGAAAGAACTATGCAACGTCTTGTAAAAACTGTAAATGGGAAAAACAATCTCAGTAATTCTCATCACTTACAGTAAAGGTAAAAATCACTGCCGCACAAATCAATTTTTATGCACAATTTGGAAGTGCTTCATCAGAATTTAGCACCTGTGCTAATGAAATCTGACTTGCAAAGCTGAAACGTGTTCTTGGTAATTAATTACTCATCTCATTTTACCACCTATGAACAAGTAAAAGCTGAAAACAATTTACATTCATTTTATTTGCATGATGAGCTGAAAATTAATCTCATAAAATACTGCATTCCCAACCCCTGTGAGATTTAGCTAAGTAGCTAAATAAATAGCGTAAATATTTCTGCTCATCAGAATCTTTGTGCTAAAACTATCAAGCTCTAAGTTCTTATTAAGATTCATAGTTATAAGTGCATGGTATGTGGTGTACAAAATATGCATTTGTCTTGAAGTGCAGGTTCCATCCTTCTCATCCTGGCTAAACACATTTGCCAAACAAAAATTAAAGATAACAATTTTGGTTAAATTGTAACATGTATATAGTTGACATGAATTGTACTCTAAATTGTTACAATGTACATGAAATATCATTTACACATGTTGAAAAGGTTTTTTATTATTCTTAAAAAAAACATACGGCTAGATTACGAGTTTTGCGTTATGGCTCATAATGCTGCTTTTTCACTACCGCTGGTATTACGAGTCTTGCAGGTATTTCTGTACCGCACACTTTTTTGACCGTAACGCAACGTAACTACCGTAACTTTCAAAAAGTCCTTTTTCAATGGGACTTCCATAGTATTACGAGTTTGCCTGTCCGGCCAAAAAGTGAGCGGTACAGCCTATAACTACAAGATCCGTACCGTAAACTGAAAGTCAGTAGTTATGGGTTTTACATTACAAAGCTGTACCATAAAACTCATAACTAAAATGTTACAAAATACACTAACACCCATAAACTACCTATTAACCCCTAAACCGAGGCCCTCCCACATCGCAAACACTAAAATAAAATTATTAACCCCTAATCTGCCGCTCCGGACATCGCCACCACTATAATAAACATATTAACCCCTAAACCGCCGCACTCCCGCATCGCAAACACTAATATTATTAACTCCTAATCTGCTGCCCCCAATATCACCGTCACCTACATACATTTATTAACCCCTAATCTGCCTCCCCAAACATACTAAAGTTATTAACCTCTAAACCTCTTGCCTCCCACATCACTAACACTAAATAAATATATTAACCCATAAACCTAACCCTAAGTCTAACCTTAACACCCCTAACTTAAATATAATTAAAATAAATCTAAATAAAACTTATTACCTATTCCCTGTTGCAACATTTTTTCTTATTGTAAACCGTTTGACATCAATAAATATTGAAACTTTAAAAAAAAACTTATTACCTAAATAATACCTATTTAAAACTAAATACTTACCTGTAAAATAAACCCTAAGCTAGCTACAATATAACTAATAGTTACATTGTAGTTATCTTAGGTTTAATTTTTATTTCACACAATTCTATCAGCCAATCGGAATTCAAGGGATGCCATATTGGATGACGTCCCTTAAAGAAACCTTCATTCTTCAGTAGACATCAACAGAAGAGGATGCTCCGCGCCGGATGTCTTGAAGATGGAGCCGCTCCGCGTCGGAAGGATGAAGATAGAAGATGCCGTCTGGATGAAGACTTCTGCCCGTCTGGAGGACCACTTATTGCTGCTTGGATGAAGACTTCTCCCGGCTTCGTTGAGGACTTCTGTCCGCTTGGATGAAGACTTCTCCCGGCTTGATGAGGATGGATGTCCGGTCTTCAAAAACTGTAAGTGGATCGTTGGGGATTAGTGTTAGGTTTTATTAAGGGTTTATTGGGTGGGTTTTATTTTTAGCTTAGGATTTGGGCAAAGAAAAAGAGCTAAATGCCCTTTTAAGGGCAATGCCCATCCAAATGCCCTTTTCAGGGCAATGGGGAGCTTAGATTTTTTAGAAAGGATTTTATTTGGGGGGGTTGGTTGTGTGGGTGGTGGGTTTTACTTTTGGGGGGTTGTTTGTATTTTTTTGGGGAAATGCCCCGCAAAAGGCCTTTTTAAGGGCTATTGGCAGTTTAGTTTAGGCTAGGGTTTTTTTATTTTGGTGGGGGGGGGGGGGGCTTTTTTATTTTGATAGGCCTATTAGATTAGGTGTAATTAGTTTAAATATTTGATCATTTCTTTTTTATTTTGTGTAATTTAGTGTTTATTTTTTTTTTGTAATTTAGTTCATTGTATTTAATTAATGTAATTGATTTAATTGTAGTGTAATGTTAGGTGTTAGTGTATCTCAGGTTAGGTTTTATTTTACAGTTAACTTTGTATTTATTTTAACTAGATAGTTAGTAAATAGTTAATAAATATTTACTAACTAATCTGCCTAAGATAGCTACATTGTAACTATTAGTTATATTGTAGCTAGCTTAGGGTTTATTTTACAGGTAAGTATTTAGTTTTAAATAGGAATTATTTAGGTATTGTAATTTTTATTTATATTTTTTTTAATTATGTTAAAGTTAGTGGTGTTAGGCTTAGGCTGAGGGTTAGGTTTAAGGGTTAATATATTTAGTATAGTGGCGGCAGCGATGTAGGTGGTGGCGACATTGGGGGCATCAGATTAGGGGTTAATAAGTGTAGGTAGGTGGCGGCGATGTCGGGTGCAGCAGATTGGGGTTAATAAGTATAATGTAGGCGGCGGCGATGTCGGGGGCAGCAGATTAGGGGTGTTTAGACTCTGGGTTTATGTTAGGGTGTTAATTGTAAACATAACTTTTCTTTCCCCATAGGAATCAATGGGGCTGTGTTACAGAACTTTACCCTCCTTTATTGCAGGTGTTAGGCTTTTTTTAGCCGGCTCTCCCCATTGATGTCTATGGGGAAATCGTGCATGAGCATGTAAAACCAACTAAAAACAGCACTGGTATTTGTGTGCGGTATGGAGCTCAACGCTGCCATATTGCCTGCTAACGCCGGGTTTTTGTAAACCTGTAATAGCAGCGCTATAGGGAGGTGAGCGGTGGAAATAACTTGCAAGTTAGTACCGAGGCGCTCATAGCGCAAAGCTCGTAATCTAGCCGATAGTAAGTAAGCTATTACATACATATGGTGGACTTGTTGGTAGGATGAGGCGACAGGGGAAATGGAGAAAGAGGTCATCTCTAAACTTGCTTTAGGTCCACTTATATACCCCCTTAAAGAGTCATTAAACCCAAACATTTTTTTTCATGATTATGATACATCATACATATGTAAACAACTTTCAAATTTACTTCTATTATCCATTTTGCCTAATTTTCTGGGAATCCTTTCTTGACAATGTAGCTATACACTACTGGGAGCTAGTTGAACACATTAGTAAGCCAATCCCAAGAGTCATATATGTGCAGCCACCAATCAGTAGCTAGCTCCCTGATCCTGAGCCTATCTAGATATGCTTTTCAACAAAGGATGCCAGATATTTAGGTAACAGAAGTACATTGGAAAGTTGTTTACATTTGTGTGCTCTGTCTGAATCATGAAAGAACATTTTTGAGTTTCATGTCCCTTTATCTCAAAATTAGTTATAGATTACAACACCCACATTGGTGGAAAGGCAAGAACACGTGACATTCGCCCTTTCATTAGAATGATAGAAATATTTAGTGGCCAGTTGTGTACAATATTTTAATTCTGTGATATAAACAAGATACGCAAGGATACCAAGATGCCAAGCTAGTATCTATATATGTAGCAGTGGATACAGCACCAAAAAGTGGGTGCTCGTGAAGACCAGGGGACAATATGCCAAAACCCCAAACTGTAACATGTAACAGGAAGGACGGTCCACAGCACTTAGTAAAATTATTAATTTATTAGTAACAGATTAACATGAAAAAGTGATGTTTCGGAGTTGCATCCTTAATCATACCATATGATTAAGGAGGCAACTCCGAAACTTCACTTTTTCGTGTTAATCTGTTACTAATAAATTAATTATTTTACCAAGTGCTGTGGACCGTCCTTCCTGTTACAAGCTAGTATCTATAAGAGGTGCCAAATGGTATAATTAGAGTATAATAGACAGTATCATTATGAGCAGTAATAAGATATTCTCTAATCTTAATACATAGTAATACCCAATTTGTCCAGTGTATAATAATATCTATAAAGTGTACAGGGCAAATGCAAGATAATATATATGGCACATGTTCGTATGTTGCAATATATACACAACCATTACCATATATGCAGCATGGACATATGAATGAAACAAGACAATATTAAGGACTATAGTCCCAAAAAATATGTAGAGAGGTCAGGAATGGAGTCCTTAAGTGAAACTAAATCCAATGACAAGGGGATTCCACAACTTCAGGCAGCTCCTCTAGTGTGTCGCGCCACAACACAGGGTAAGAAGGTCTAGAATACAAAAGATAGAGGGCGCCACATAGTGCAAATCAAACTGGTAATCAAACAGTGCTGTGCCACTGAGAAACGCGTTGCTGTTTTAATTATTTTGTTAAACGTTTAACCACTTTTCATCTTGCTGCTGCATCTTCTTTACCCTGGATATCAACATACTGCTTGCTATTTGCCAACATTTGAGTGCTGGTCATCACTGCTGACCTTCGTCTGGTTCTCACTGCGGCTCCCAGTGATTATCTCTGGACTCCCTCTGATGGGATGAGGATATTCCCTGTTCCAGGTGTGCCTTAGAGTCTGCCGGATGACTTATTGGTTCTAGCCTGCCTGTATAGCAGAATTGTGCTGACCATCACGTAGTAGGATTTATTTCACCTTTATCTACCATTGGCTTACCAGTTTGATTTGCACTATGTGGCGCCCTCTATCTTTTGTTTTCTAGATTTTAATTCTTTGCTGTTCCTTTTGGAATCATTCATAATTTATTATTAGTTTATACTATATGTCAGCTTTATTTGTTTAAAGTATAATGAGCTTAAAGTGATAGTGAATTCAACACCTTTATATTTAGCCATTCAATGTGAAATTTAAAAATAAAAGTTGTTTCATTGATGAAAAAAACATAAATGTAAAACTTTAGTAACTTTTATATAACTGCTACTTTGCTACTGCAGCCCCGACACTAAGATACTTTTTTTCCTCCCTGATGTTTTTGCCGTTGTCCAATCAAAATCGTGGCATTTTGGCATGTTTCACTGCAAACAAAAAACATGGATCTTTTGCGCATGCTTTACCAACGTCATGCGCAAAAGATCTGTGTTTTTGGGTTTTTTTTACATTGAAGCATGCCACAATTTGGATTGGACAACAGCGAAAACGTCAGGGGAAAAAAAAAAGTGTCTTAGTGTCGG
>NC_069500.1:153326458-153331458 GCF_027579735.1 Bombina bombina | reverse complement strand
TTGCTGATTTGACTTCATTTAGCCACTAAACAGCAAGCGCGTACCCAGGTTCTGAACCAAAAATGGTCTGACTTCTAAGCTTACGTTTCTGCTTTTCAAATAAAGATGCCAAAAGAACGAAGAAAATTGATTATAACAGTAAATTAGAAAGTTTCTCAAAATTGCATTCTCTATCTGAATCATGGGTTTCATATCCCTTTAAAGGGCCACTAAACCCAAAATCTTTCTTTCATGATTCAGATAGAGACTAGAAATTTAAACACCATTACAATTTACTTCTATTATTTATTTTTCTTCATTTTTTAGATATCCTTAGTTGAAGAAAAAGCAATGCACATGGTGAGCCAATCACACTAGGCTTCTATGTGCAGCAACCAATCAGCAGCTACTGAGCATATCTAGATATGCTTTTCAGCAAAGAATATCAAGAGAATAAAACAAATTAGATAATATAAGTAAATTAGAAAGATGTTTAAAATTACATTCTCTTTCTAAATCATGAAAGAAAAAATTTGGTTTTCATGACCCTTTAAGTGTTTTCAACAGTAATACAGAGTGAGAGGTTATGTTTTTCTACTGTAATATATGTTTGTAAGTTTTCTGTTCTAATTGTCTTGCACACTGTGATGTTTGACTTTCTTTGCTAGGGTCCTTTACGGTCTATTAGAAGAGCAGTATAATATTTCTACAGAAAGTTTTACTTCAATACAATTTTTATATATGGAAAAACCTAGTTTGGTTACATTATGTTTAGGTGCCTTATAGGCTCGACAAAGCCAGGAGTCTAAGAGCTTTTTGGATTATTCACCATAGATCTATATACAGATTCCACTGTCTGGCTCCTAAATGTATGTGTGGCTTCTATATATTATTACTGCCCCCTAAATTTTGAACAGAATTGTTAACCCCTGCTACTCTATCTGTACTTTGCATTAAAGGGACATTAGTACAAAGAGAACATTTTGCAATAGTTTAATAAGAAAATACTCTAACACCTGCACATGGGAAAAACACAGAGTCAAAGTTAGTTTCAGAGCAGCAATGCACTATTGGGAGTGAATTAAAAACACATGGTGAGCCAATGACAAAAGGAATATATGTTCAGGCACCAATCACCTGCTAGCTTCCAGTAGTGCATTGCTGCTCCTGAGAGCATACATTGAAAAGTCTCTTAAAAGTGCATGTCCTCTCTGAGTTGTGAAAATATAACTTTGACTTTCATGTGCCTTTAAATCCATCACAAAATTTCAAGCAACTTTTTTGCACATTTTTGTAGTGTTTCAACAGACCTGTTTTCTTGAAATTTGATTAAATTGCTCACTTATCATGAATTGGTATTATTGGTAATAAACATTCCAATACATTATGCAGTCATCTTCAGTATTTCATTTTTACCCACTTCCTGCTAATTTCAAATTTACCAGATTTGCCAGCTATATTTTGCACCCCTGTAGAAAAGCTTTTTGCTGATTGTTAAGCATATAGATTTTCTCATATGTAATTTGGTCAGTTTAGTACGTAAAAGACTGGAATTTTAGAGAGAGGCAGACAAAAAACTGCCCAAATGTAATAAGAATTTCTGAAGGTTTGGAATGGTGACTATAGGTTAACAATGCTAACCTATAGGGCTTAATTTATCAAGCTGAGTAGTTAGCTTCAGAGACCTTATGGTTGTGGCTCACACAAGTAAGCCCACAACTGATATTAAAGGGGCATGAAACCCAAAAATTGTCTTTCATGATTCAGATAGAACATACAATTTTAAACAACTTTCCAATTTACTTCTATTATCTAATGTGCCTCATTCCTTTGAAATTATTTGTTGAAAAGCATATCTAGATAGGCTCAGGAGCTTGGAGCTGGCTGCAGATTGGTGGATGAACTTGTATGCCCATTTTAATTGGGTTACAAATGTGTTAAGCTTTGTCTCAGGAGTGCATTGCTGCTTCTTCAATAAAAGATACCAAGCAAATGAAGCAAAATTGATTAGAGAAGTAAATCGTAAAATTGTTTAAAAATGTATAATCTATCTGAATCGTGAAAGAAAATTTTTGGGTTTCATGTCCCTTTAACCCCTTAACGACCAACGACGTATGGGGTATGTCCTGCAAAAAAATGCAGTTAACGACCAAGGACGTACCCCATACGTCGTTGGTCTTTGAAAGCAGTGGAAGCGATCCTGATCACTTCCAGCTGCTTTCATGTTATTGCAGTGATGCCTCAATATTGAGGCATCCTGCAATAACTGTTTTTAGCCATCCGATGCAGAGAGAGCCACTCTGTGGCCCTCTCTGCATCGGCTATCGATGGCCGTTATCGTTGGTGGGTGGGAGCTCATCCAGGGAGGCGGGTGGGCAGTCATTGGTGGAGGAGGGGGGAGGGATCTTGTGCGGGTGCGTGCGCGTGCACGGGCATGAGAGATCTATGAAAACAGCATCAATATGCTGTAGATCTGGAGGGTGGGGGAGAGGACTGGGTAGGGTGGGATTTTAAAATGAAGGCATCTGGGAGAGGGTGGGGGTTGGATGTTGAGGGGGGGGCAGCTACACTACAGAAATAAAGAAAATATTTAATAAAATTAAAAAATTAAAATACATTATTATTTTTAAAACTGGGTACTGGCAGACAGCTGCCAGTACCCAATATGGCGCACAATAAAGGCAGAGGGGGAGTTAAAGAGCTGTTTGGGGGGGATCAGGGAGGTTGGGGGCTAAGGGGGGTCCTACACAGCAGAAGAATTATTTAAAAAAAAAAAAAAAAACTAAAACCCCCCAAAAAACTTTTATTTTAGTACTGGCAGACTTTCTGCCAGTACTTAAGATGGCGGGGACAATTGTGGGGTGGGGGAGGGAAGGGAAGGGAGCTGTTTGGGAGGGATCAGGGGGTGGAATGTGTCAGGTGGGAGGCTGATCTCTACACTAAAGCTAAAATTAACCCTGCAAGCTCCCTACAATCTACCTAATTAACTCCTTCACTGCTAGACATAATATACATGTGATGCGCAGCGGCATTTAGCGACCTTCTAACTACCAAAAAGCAACGCCAAAGCCATATATGTCTGCTATTTCTGAACAAAGGGGATCCCAGAGAAGCATTTACAACAATTTGTGCCATAATTGCACAAGCTGTTTGTAAATACTTTCAGTGAGAAACCTAAAATTGTGAAATATTTAAAGTTTATTTTAATTTGATCGCATTTGGCGGTGAAATGGTGGCATGAAATATACCAAATTGGGCCTAGATCAATACCTGGGGTTGTTTACTACACTGCACTAAAGCTAAAATTAACCCTACAAGCTCCCTCCATGCTCCCTAATTAACCCCTTCACTGCTGTGCATAATACACGTGTGGTGCACAGTGGCATTTAGCGGCCTTCTAATTACCAAAAAGCAACGTAAAAGCCATATATGTCTGCTATTTCTGAACAAAGGGGATCCCAGAGAAGCATTTAAAACCATTTGTGCAATAATTGCACAAGCTGTTTGTAAATAATTTCAGTGAGAAACCTAAAGTTTGTGAAAAAATTTGTGAAAAAGTGAACAATTTTTTTTATTTGATCGCATTTGGCGGTGAAATGGTGGCATGAAATTCACCAAAATGGGCCTAGATCAATACTTTGGGATGTCTTCTAAAAATATATATATACATGTTAAAGGATATTCAGGGATTCCTGACACATATCAGTGTCCCAATGTAACTAGTGCTAATTTTGAAAAAAAGTGGTTTGGAAATAGAAAATGCTACTTTTATTTAGTGCCCTATAACTTGCAAAAAAAGCAAAGAACATGTAAACATTGGGTATTTCTAAACTCAGGACAAAATTTAGAAACTATTTAGCATGGGTGTTTTTTGGTGGTTGTAGATGTGCAACAGATTTTGGGGGTCAAAGTTTGAAAAAAAAAAACATTTTTCCATTTTTTCCTCATATTTTATAATTTTTTTAATAGTAAATCATAAGATATGATGAAAATAATGGTATCTTTAGAAAGTCCATTTAATGCAGAGAAAAACGGTATATAATATGTGTGGGTACAGTAAATGAGTAAGAGGAAAATTACAGCTAAACACAAACACCGCAGAAATGTAAAAATAGCCTTGGTCCCAAACGGTCAACAAATGCAAAAGTGCTCTGGTCACTAAGGGGTTAAGACCGTAATTAAAAAGTAATGGTCCTAAAACTGCAGCCACTTCAGAGGCAGGGGATTAGAATAATTTGAGACTGATCTAACCAGGGTGATTGACAGCCTCTGATCTCAGACGATTGGTTGAGCAACAACTGGATAAAGCATTGCACAAGCATTTTCTTTGCTTGCAGTGATCCCAGCAGAAAGGTTCACTAGTAGCTGTGGCATATTTAGATTTTTTTGCTACCCTAGGCACTTAAAATTCTGCTCCCCACTCCCCAGGTTTTTTGCATTTTTAGCCATAATATTTTTTGGGCTGGGTGTAACATGACTTTTTTTTTAATGACATTTCCTAAATAAATGTTCATGAGCCAGCATAAGTAATATCTAGTAGTAAGAGAATTAGAATAGTTTGGGATATAAACAGTCTAAAACCTGAATGTATAATAACGTTGTATGACTGTACATTTGCATACAACTTTTACAGCCCTCTAATCAACTAAATGCATAAATATCCTTTTTTAACACAAATCTGTGTGTACATACTTTTTTTTTCTACATGTGTTTTTCATTTCAAATCATGGTATGTGATCAGGGGCGTATTTTGGCCTAGACAAACAAGGCACTTGCCTAGGGCAGCAGATTGGGAGGGGGTATTGTGTTTGGGAAAATATTGTTTTAAGAAATCTGTGTTTGTTTGTATATTGCAACAATAGATAGATATGTGTGTCTGTGTGTGTGTATATGTGTTTATATATGTGTTTGTGTGTGTATATGTATGTATATATATATATATATATATATATATATATATATATATATATATATATATATATATATATATATATATATATATATATATATATATATATACT
>NC_069500.1:153313958-153318958 GCF_027579735.1 Bombina bombina | reverse complement strand
TCCCAATAATAAAAAGAAAACTTTGCAGTTTCATTATTTATTTTGCCAGCCTGTTTATAAAATTTAACTCTGAAAACACTGACCATGGTACGTACGCTAGCGTTCATTCTCCAGCATCCAGACTATGACTCTGTAGCCTGCTACGCAGGGATTCCTTGATCAGTGCAGGAGTTAAGTTATATCTGTCACTAACTTGCCACAGCAAATAATATGCATATAAACAGATACTGGGTCATTTCCATGTTTTATTCAGTTTTCAATCAAATGTTTTTTGTTTAAGGAGTATGTCCTTTGAATACAAAACTAAAAAATATAGAAGAGAAGAAACATGTATTTTACAAAAATATATAAAAATATAAGCTAAATACTTTAAGTGCAGTATATATTCTGCGTTTTGTCACAGCTTGGTTTTTGGCATGTGTGTCCCCTCACCTTACACATACTGATCTTTATAGTTGGCAAATAAACACGTGCCATAGCCGTAACACAATAGGGATATGTTTCTCATTTGACTCTATAAAGCTAAATAACAAGTGTTCTATTATGACAATATTCCTTTATAAAACAGGCATAAGCCTTGTCTCGTTAAATCTAGTAAATTCTGTGTGCATATATTTACACGGTATAAGATTAGTTTGGGAATCTGAAGGGCTTAGAAAATATAAAGTCATTCTAAGTACACAAAATTTCAGTTCCACCCACTGGAGCCTTAATATTGATTTTTAGGCTTTTAATAGCGCGTCTGAAGCGTTCACGTCTAAACATTACACTGAAGTTTTTCGGCCCTATTTTTATCAATGGACGTGTTCAGTAATTATCGTACTAGTCTTTCTGCCTTTTGAAAGACATTGAGGGGGTCAGTCACAAAATGTATCAAATGATTTAACTACAAAAATCTCCAAAGACTTAAAGTATGATTTTTAGATACATTTTTCTAAAAGATTGAGATTAACCCCTGAATTGGCCCCAAAGGTTACCTCCACATCTCCCTATATGACTTCTTAAATAGCCTAAAACAGAACATAAGTCTGCACATTATTTAAATTGTTCAGAATGTTTGTCACCTGTTTGTGTACGCATCCATGTATTTACTACACGTCGCATTTAAGTCCTTTATTCATCTGAACTATTTAAAATGATTCCAGAATTAAAGGGACAGTCGAGCCCAAAAAAATGTCATGATTTTAATAGGGCATGTCATTTTCCAATTTACTTTTATCACCAATTTTGCTTTGTTCTCTTGGTATTCTTAGTTGAAAGCTAAACCTAGGAGGTTCATATGCTAATTTCTTAGACCTGCAAGACCACCTCTGCATTTTGACAGTTTTTCACCACTAGAGGATGTTAGTTCATGTGTTTCATATAGATAACATTGAGCTCATGCACATAAATTTACAGAGGAGTGAGCTCTGATTAGCTAAAATGCAAGTCTGTCAAAAGAACTGAAATAAGGGGGCAGTGTGAAGAGGCTTAATTACAAGGTATTCACAGAGGTAAAACGTGTATTATTATAACTGTGTTGGTTATACAAAACTGGGGAATGGGTAATTAAGGAATTATCTATCTTTTAAAACAACAAAAATTCTGTTGTTGACTGTCCCTTTCTCCAACATTGGTGTGTCCGGTCCACGGCGTCATCCTTACTTGTGGGATATTCTCTTCCCCAACAGGAAATGGCAAAGAGTCCCAGCAAAGCTGGTCACATGATCCCTCCTAGGCTCCGCCCACCCCAGTCATTCTCTTTGCCGTTGCACAGGCAACATCTCCACGGAGATGGTTAAGAGTTTTTTGGTGTTTAAATGTAGTTTTTATTCTTCTATCAAGTGTTTGTTATTTTAAAATAGTGCTGGTATGTACTATTTACTCTGAAACAGAAAAAGGATGAAGATTTCTGTTTGTAAGAGGAAGATGATTTTAGCAGAAGTTACTAAAATCGATTGCTGTTTCCACACAGGACTGTTGAGATGAAGTAACTTCAGTTGGGGGAAACAGTTAGCAGACTTTTCTGCTTAAGGTATGACTAGCCATATTTCTAACAAGACCATGTAATGCTGGAAGGCTGTCATTTCCCCTCATGGGGACCGGTAAGCCATTTTCTTAGTTAAACATAAAAGAATAAAGGGCTTCAAAAGGGCTTAAAAAACTGGTAGACATTTTTCTGGGCTAAAACGATTGCTTTACTAGGCATATTATGCAGATTCTAACTATTAATGGTTATTATAATCTTGGGGATTGTTTAGAAAAACGGCAGGCATTGTGTTGGACACCTTTTTCAGATGGGGGCCTTTTCTAGTTATAGACAGAGCCTCATTTTCGCGCCACTAATGCGCAGTTGTTTTTGGAGAACAAGGCATGCAGATGCATGTGTGAGGAGCTAGAATCACTGAAAAAGCTTATAGAAGGCATCATTTGGTATCGTATTCCCCTCTGGGCTTGGTTGGGTCTCAGCAAAGCATATAGCTGGGACTGTATAGGGGTTAAATGTAAAAACGGCTCCGGTTCCGTTATTTTAAGGGTTAAAGCTCTGAAATTTGGTGTGCAATACTTTTAATGCTTTAAGACACTGTGGTGAATTTTGAACAATTCCTTCATACTTTTTCACATATTCAGTAATAAAGTGTTTTCAGTTTGAAATTTAAAGTGACAGTAACGGTTTTATTTTAAAACGTTTTTTGTGCTTTGTTGACAAGTTTAAGCCTGTTTAACATGTCTGTACCATCAAATAAGCTATGTTCTATATGTATGAAAGCCAATGTGTCTCCCCATTTAAATTTATGTGATAATTGTGCCATAGCGTCCAAACAAAGTAAGGACAGTAATGCCACAGATAATGATTTTGCCCAAGATGATTCCTCAAATGAGGGGAGTAAACATGATACTACATCATCCCCTTCTGTGTCTACACCAGTTTTGCCCACACAGGAGGCCCCTAGTACATCTAGTGCGCCAATACTTATTACCATGCAACAATTAACGGCTGTAATGGATAACTCTATAGCAAATATTTTATCCAAAATGCCTACTTATCAGAGAAAGCGCGATTGCTCTGTTTTAAACACTGAAGAGCAAGAGGACGCTGATGATAATTGTTCTGTCATACCCTCACACCAATCTGAAGGGGCCATGAGGGAGGTTTTGTCTGAGGGAGAAATTTCAGATTCAGGAAAGATTTCTCATCAAGCTGAACCTGATGTTGTGACATTTAAATTTAAATTAGAACATCTCCGCGCACTGCTTAAGGAGGTATTATCTACTCTGGATGATTGTGACAATTTGGTCATTCCAGAGAAGTTATGTAAGATGGACAAGTTCCTAGAGGTTCCGGTGCCCCCCGACGCTTTTCCTATACCCAAGCGGGTGGCGGACATAGTAAATAAAGAGTAAGAAAGGCCCGGCATACCTTTTGTCCCCCCCCTATATTTAAGAAATTATTTCCTATAGTCGACCCCAGAAAGGACTTATGGCAGACAGTCCCCAAGGTCGAGGGGGCGGTTTCTACTCTAAACAAACGCACTACTATTCCTATCGAAGATAGTTGTGCTTTCAAAGATCCTATGGATAAAAATTAGAGGGTTTGCTTAAAAAGATTTTTGTTCAGCAAGGTTACCTTCTACAACCAATTTCATGCATTGTTCCTGTCACTACGGCAGCGTGTTTCTGGTTCGAGGAACTAGAAAAGTCGCTCAATAAAGAATCTTCGTATGAGGAGGTTATGGACAGAGTTCAAGCACTTAAATTGGCTAACTCTTTTATTTTAGATGCCGCTTTGCAATTAGCTAGATTAGCGGCGAAAAATTCAGGGTTTGCTATCGTGGCGCGCAGAGCGCTTTGGCTAAAGTCTTGGTCAGCGGATGTATCTTCCAAGACAAAATTGCTTAACATTCCTTTCAAGGGTAAAACATTATTTGGACCTGATTTTAAAGAGATTATTTCAGACATCACTGGGGGAAAGGGCCACGCCCTCCCACAGGATAGGTCTTTTAAGGCTAAAAATAAGCCTAATTTTCGTCCCTTTCGCAGAAACGGACCAGCCTCTAATTCTACATCCTCTAAGCAAGAGGGTAATACTTCACAACCCAAACCAGCCTGGAGACCAATGCAAGGCTGGAACAAGTGTAAGCAGGCCAAGAAGCCTACCACTGCTACCAAAACAGCATGAAGGGATGGCCCCCGATCCGGGACCGGATCTGGTGGGGGGCAGACTTTCTCTCTTTGCTCAGGCTTGGGCAAGAGATGTTCAGGATCCTTGGGCGCTAGAAATAGTTTCTCAAGGTTATCTCCTGGAATTCAAGGAACTACCCCCAAGGGGAAGGTTCCACAGGTCTCAATTATCTTCAAACCAAATAAAAAGACAGGCATTCTTACATTGTGTAAAAGACCTGTTAAAGATGGGAGTGATTCATCCAGTTCCAATAAGAGAACAAGGGATGGGTTTTTATTCCAACCTGTTCATAGTTCCCAAAAAAGAGGGAACATTCAGACCAATTTTGGATCTCAAGATCCTAAACAAATTTCTCAAGGTTCCATCGTTCAAAATGGAAACTATTCGAACGATCCTACCTACTATCCAGGAAAATCAATTTATGACTACCGTGGATTTAAAGGATGCGTACCTACATATTCCTATCCACAAGGAACATCATCAGTTCCTAAGGTTCGCTTTTCTGGACAAGCATTACCAGTTTGTGGCACTTCCTTTCGGATTAGCCACTGCTCCAAGGATTTTCACAAAGGTACTAGGGTCCCTTCTAGCGGTTCTAAGACCAAGGGGCATTGCAGTAGTACCTTACTTGGACGACATCCTGATTCAAGCGTCGTCTCTGTCAAAAGCAAAGGCTCATACGGACATCGTCCTAGCCTTTCTCAGATCTCACGGATGGAAGGTGAACAAAGAAAAAAGTTCTCTGTCCCCGTCAACAAGAGTTCCCTTCTTGGGAACAATAATAGATTCCTTAGAAATGAGGATTTTTCTGACAGAGGTCAGAAAATCAAAAATTCTA